>NW_024609837.1:21943564-21952456 GCF_016920785.2 Ixodes scapularis | reverse complement strand
GGGGAAGGCTGGTGGCGCCAGCGCATATCTTCGCCCTGCGTTTCTTCGGCACGAGGGCACGTGCGAACCAAATGCTGCACTTCGTCTCAACTGTGGATTGAAGCCAGAGCTACAGACCGCCAGCTCAACGAGGGCACGTGCGAACCAAATGCTGCACTTCGTCTCAACTGTGGATTGAAGCCAGAGCTACAGACCGCCAGCTAGTTGCGAGAAGAAGAGAAAGAAAGGAGATAGAAAACTACGCCAGCAGGTTTGACAACGATGAACGCTAAGCACGAAACGAAGCATGATGTATGACGAGGGGTGCGTGTGTGCATAATGAGAGTTGTACTAGTTAATGAAACAGTAATTAAGCGAGTTCAAGCTATCGCGTCACGCCCTTAAAGGGGAGCTTGAGTGTCCCCCTCCCCAATTTGTTTTATTATGTTTACCGCCGAATTCAGAAACCTCACTCGAACTACACTCAAACTTAAGGGCCCCTTCACTTCCTCGAGGAAGGCACGAGGGCCGGCGCTGGCCAATCGCGACGGCGGATGCGTCTTCGCGATTGGCCAGCGCCGGCCCTCGCGCCTTCCTCGAGGAAGTGAAGGGGCCCTTAAGTTTAAATGTAGTTCGAGTGAGGTTTCTGAATTCGGCGGTTAGTGTATATTTGTCGAGTTTCGTTGTAGTTCAGCAAGAGGGCATGTCGGACGCGCCTGTGGGCACGCCCTTCCTTATTTCACTGGTGAGTAGAAGGGGAAAGGCGATCAGGCTTTCGCTTTCTATTTCTGCAAACACTAGCCCACTTAATCAAAATCAAATTCTTATATTAGGTTTTATGAAAATTTATGGTAATTTTAGGACGCGGCGTAGCAAATGCTTTAATGCCGCTTGATGGTTCCTCTAACCAATTTAGCAAACGAGGAAACGTGGGCTACAGCTTGCAAGAGAGGCAGGCCCAGCTTCTGCAAGTCATCCTATCTCGGAGTCGCATCTTTCTCAACCTCGTTCCGTCCCACAGTACAACCAAATGGCAGTTACGGTCATGTCTGCAAGGAAGCTACTGATGAGTACTATTGCAGCGCCTTGCTGCTGGGTGAGGAACCGCGCACGCGTGCCTTTCCTTGTTTCGCCCCTCACGAGGTGCAAATCATTTTAATTTTTGCTATAAACCACTACTATCGTGCCGATGGTCATGTTTAACTTGGGTTGTCACCATTGTAATATTATAAAGACGTAACCTAATGAATTGCATTGGCCGTTGACGGTTCAGAAATACCCTTTTAAACCAGAGAAATTCGTAAACTCATGCTCCATGCGAATCATTTACCGGCTCCTATGACTCAGGTATGAACTAAGTGAAGAGCACAATGCTCCACCTCGATGACATCCAATCAACGCCATGACCAAATGCGCAAGTTCACTCTTTCCGCAGTTCGATGTCTCACGGAAGTCATTTACGACGGTTTTACAGGCAATATGTGACTTCACCTGCAGCCGGTACAGAGCCCGTCGTTCCAACCCGTCCTTTCCGCGAAATTTTATTACCTGCTCGGCGCTTTTGAAAAACACTCAGGATAAAACCTAATGGGCGCAGTGAGCGAGAGCCTGCGAGTAAATTCCAAAAGCAACCAACCAACTCGCACGAGACCGGGCCCATATGGGTTGTGCTCAAAATCTTTCGTGTGAGCACTCGAGCTGCTTTGCCGAGCAATGTCACGTGACAGCAAAAAGGGGCCAACACTGAGCATAAGCAGATTTTCGAGCGCCAAGGTGACAGACGCTCGCTCTAGAGTTGTAGCGAGTAAATATTCGAAAACAGATACAGTGGCGGTTATAGTTCAAGCCTTTCACATTATACTACCGAAAAAATATTGGCTGCGTGCCCTCCGCCAGCATCGCAAATCTCCTTCGCTGTCAGCCACGCGGTTAAGAAGTTACAAACTTACGCGCGACGTCTTTAGGGACGTTGAAATAGATGTGGTTTTTGAAGAAATCAGCGGAGAAAGCAAAAGAAAATTTTCGCCACTTTTGGGAAGTGATGTCAGAGCTGCGTTGTATGCAGCTCCCTTGGCTAGGTGGCGCGAATCAACGCCCATTCCAATGTGTTCATGTTTAGGTATCATTCCATTTTACATAAAGAAAGTGACCGCCCCCCTCCCCTAATGTCCTTGACCGCGCCCCCAGGAACCGCCAAAACCGGTCGTCTGTTTGACCTTCGCTTTTGAAAGAACCTTTTCCCCCTCTCTTGTCCTCAACAAGAACCTTTTTCACCCCAAGTCAGCTTGAGAGAGGCCCAACAACTCTGCTTTTCTTTTTTTTTTTCGAACAGTTCGCGTTTTCACCGGAGAAAGCACCTTTGTAAAGGTTCAATTTTCGAAGGGGTTCTTTCTTGGCAAGAAGAACCAATGTCCACCCGTTTGGCTCCTTTATTTCTGAGAGTGTAGGAAGCCGCGAGCTGGAGGCGGATGACCAAAGTGCTTCCCTATCGCTCTCACCTTGTCAGTGTGTGTAATATGTGCAGCCAACAGGGTCCTATCCAGGCGGATATCGCCGGCCTGTTTTTTTTATGCCGCCGCTGCTTGCATGCATCGTGGGAATTGCTGTCTTTCTGCACGCGTGACAACCCCGCTGTGCACGGTCTACGCATATCCTCCTCTATACTGACAAAGCCTGGCAGTTCGACGACGGAGCCATAGAGTGCCCGGTCGCAGATATGAAGCGCGAGGATCTGGTAGCAACTTAGCATCAAAGAACCGTTTCTTCGGGGAACCTAGAGTACACACGCGCGCTTTTGCTTGAGTGGTGACATCTCAGCAATTTTTCCGCCAATCGTCTTTTTATGCATTTTGAACTGCGCGCAATCAGGTGCCACTCAGCTCGAGCGGGTAGCGTTGGCTAATGCATAGACGCCATTTTACCGCCCAAGTCACACACAGCGTCACACGCTGGCACATTCAGGGCAACAATGGATGTCTTCACCCTCAGACAGACAGACATGTAGGCACCCAAGCTTTTGCAGGGGCGAGGACCCGAAACACACTTGTTCACTCGGGAGAATTGTGTTTCGGCGTCTCGCCGCAGCGGGGCGCCAGTCACGTGGCTCTCCTCTCATCCGTTGTCTGCCGCTTCACCTTTTCCATTTCGGTGGCCGCTTCTCGTGGTTATTCTTTCCCTGGCTTTGTCAGTATATGAGAGCCAATGACTACTGTCAGGGCGGCATCACGCATACGTGGAATGCTTGGTGAGATTGATCTATGCCTCTTTCGTGCCTCATTCATGGGCTCTGTATTTGCCTTTTATGTGCACGCAAGAACCGCATGTGGTGCTTGTTGCTTGTTAACGGGTTGCTCGTAAAAAAAAAAGTTTCCTGTAAGGCCGCTACGACCACCAGTATTCTACGTTAGACCTAACACAGCTTTAGCCGGGGTCACACTGGTCATACGTCTGAAAAAGACAGTCTGCGAACACGAGTCACTGCAATATCCGTGGTTCGAACGTCGCGTGCCAAGTTTCTCCCTGAACTTATTGTCATGCGGCATTCGAAGCAGGGATCTCGCGGTCACTCGCGTTCGAATCTGCATGCAGACTGTCTTTTAATAGACGTATAGGCAGCGTCTTCAGTGCTGCTATTTCGTTTTAGTGTTTAGACGCCATACTCAGCGAAGGTAGACTTTTTTGAAAGCCGTCCTAGAAAAGCCCATTAAGTCATGACTATAACCTAACAAACGTCACCTCCGGAGTACCACAGGGTTCCGTTCTTAGACCCCTGCTTTTTCTTCTCTTCATAAACAGTTTCCGTATAACGTCACCTGCAAAATAAGACTTTTCGATGATGACTGGGTTATTTGTAACAACATTACATCAGTCACTGGTAATCTTTTGCTTCAAAGTGACCTCATAAAAATTGACGACTAATGCGGAAAATGGCTGATGTCGCTTAACAAACCTGAGAGTAAACTAATCCAATTCACCCGTGAACTGTATTTTTTAAACTTCCAATATACTCTTGACAAAGACGTAATCGAAGCAGCATTAAAGTATAAAAATTTAAACCTTAGACTAAATCTTAACCTCTCGTGAAAACCCCAGATCGAAGCCATTTCTGCAGAGGCTTCCCAGTGCTTCGGATTCATCAGACGTCATCTGCAAGACACCCCCCCCCCCCCCCCCCCCTCTCCCATGTCTGAAAGGTGGCATATGAAACTTACGTGAGACCAAAATTAGAATACATCCGCAATTTGGAGCCTTCATCGAGTCTCCTAATGAACCACCTAGAGCCAGCACAAAACCGAGCCGCCCGATTCATCTAATGACCACTTCTCCCAGTGTCTCTTCTCTAAAACCCCAACTTGAACTTACACCCTTACTCACCCGAAGTAAACCCTCTCGTTTTTGCCTTCCCCATAAAATGTATTACCATTGTCCAGAACTAAAGAACGCTTTGCTCTCAATCCCCCCCGGATAGAATATCATCCCGCCTGAATAACTATTGTGCAAATTAAGCGAATTTCCGGTAAAACTAACGTTTTAAATAAATTATACACCGTTCCAAGTTGGGCTTCCTAGCCGGGGCCATTCTAACGAGTGTAGCGCCGCCTACCCTCATCCGGGCATTTGGGAGAATCTGAACCCGCCCGAATGACCGACCGCCATCACTGGACTGTTACCCTGCTCACCGAGTCACACCGATCGCAGCTGCTTCTGCCGGCACGGCTGTCGTATTCGGCGTCCTCGGCTCATCGTCTTCGTCCATGGAGGAAAACACTATCCTGATTTGTATGTCAGGCATGGGGAAAAGGGCATCCTGCTTTCCTGGCATCTTTTTGTGGGTAATTTTTAGGGCGGTTCTGGGGCAGTCGTCGCTCCCAAACCGAACTCGGCGTTTCGATCGCTAGCGAAATTGGGGATCGCTAGTGAAATTGAGGATTGAACGAAGCCAGGATGGCATGAAATAAAGCATGTGAATTTGCGCTAAACTCGAGTTGTCGCAGCTTGGGGGCGCCGGGAACATTTGAACTAACTGCGCGGTTAGCGGCTCAGACCTGCGCTGCCACGTCTGCTTTAATTGAAATAGAACAAACCTCAAATTTAAATATGAATCGATATATAAATACCGAGTACAAATAGCAAGTGTGACGAATCCGGTTGTTGTTTTTTTCTGATTTGGAATTCACTGTCAGAATATTGGCACATTGGCGTGCCTCTCTGTAATCGCCTCGCGTGAGAATTATTTGTGCGCAAACTGGTGTCGCGGCGTGTACTATTAAATCAGCAGACCAGGAGTCACGTAACTGTTTTCTTTTTTCAATGTCTAAGCCGCCCTCCTTTTACCTTTCGGTCGTAGCCCAGGCGAAGGAACGGCACGGGGTTCTCCGCAGTTCGCCGGCCGTCCAAGAAAAGGTCGGAGCACATACGACTGCCCTCCTAAGGCAAGAAGTCTTTCCTGTTTAAATTCGCCAGCCACCGGCGTCGTAGGTCCGGAACAGGGGGGACCGGTGCAGCATAAACATGCCGCACCCACATTCATCCTGTTTGACAGCGTGGGTCTCGCACACTGAATCGGCGTTTATTTTACGTTGGTTACTTCTACAACCAATTACAGAACAGTGCTGCCTGGTCGATTCTTTTGTTGCATGTCACGCGCGAAAACACGCTATTATATCAAAGCGGCGCCTAACATTGTCGAAACAACTTGCCTCCGTGCAATGGGCACGTGCTTTCTAACAGTCCACTCCGTGAAGCAGACGAGCTTTCGAGGGAAAGGGTAAGCGGAGCGTTGGCGCAGCGCTCTGGTTCGAGAGTGTTTTTTCCTTTCTGCATCGACCTACTTGGAACGGTGTATAGACCTTTTCTGTGTACTCTCGTCTCCAGCCACCTAATAGGCGTATCCGGTATGGGCGACGAAAAAATAATCCAGCGTTTCAACCTGCAAATAGTAAAAAAATAAAGGTGAGGCAAACCGACAAAGTGTGACGTTTACGCTTATATCCCAAATGACTTCTATTGGCGTGGCAAAGGCAAAACAATGTTTTCGCCCATACTGGAAGTGACGTCAATTCAAGATGGCGGCGCACTTGCAGAAAAGGTCTATACGCCATCACAGAATGGAACCAGCTGCCATACTCCATTATTAGCACCACTGATGCAACAGTGTTTTACGATCTCTTACTACTCCATTATGTATAATTTATCCTGTTCTTATTTTTTGTGCTCTATTACTGTATTATTGTTCTGCTAATCCGTCTACTATTGTGTTCCTGGTTATACTTCCTCCAACCCCCCCCCCCCTTTATGTAATGCCCTAACTGGGCCTTTAAGGTGGAAATAAATGAATGAATGAACTCAAGTCGTCAAAATTCTAATCATTTCAGAATTACCGGCGTGAATTCGCGTGCAAAAGAACCACTGGTTCCTTAGATATAAAGCGGGCTTCTATGTAGCCTACTTAATAGATCATTTTCAAAAAAAAACATGAGGGACCCTTAAGCTTCGCCTTTAAGAGGGGAACGCGATAGCGTCATCGGGCCCCGTTCGCAAAGCCTTCTCATAAACCCGCGCTCGTTCGCAAGCCGTGCAAGTGTGCGCGCGTGGTCTAGTCGGTAGCGTCACGTGTCACGTGACGTGGCGTCAAGTGACACGAAGCGCGTGATCGGATACGAGCCCTGCATTACATTCTCCGACTACTTGATCAAGCAATGTCGGACAAGCGTTGACGCGGACTTGTGAAAAGGGTCCATTTATTGTCCATAACAGCACAAAAATTACCTTTATCGTTCCAGCTTTCCCTCCCCCGCGTTACGCACCATGTTTTCTTCTTAAAAAAAAAAAAAAAAAGTTTAGGATTACCTGATGGCGGCAGTCCCAGTTCCAGTATTCGGATATAAAACTTGGGCCACGTTCGTGTTTTACTCTTGTGTCGACACGATCGTCAAATGGCGAAGACGACTCGCTCGTTGCTTTCAAGCGCCCGTCGCGACACCTTCATCGCAGTTTTGAAAACGTCTGCCAGATGGCGACCAAGTCGTTAAAAATGTGCCAACCAAACAACCAAACTCGCCGAACGGAACCGCGTAACGTCCCTCGCTGATATCTGTCCCAAACCAACGCGGCGTTTTTACGTTGCGCCCAAGTAACTTTCGTCTCGAGTTCACGAACAAACGGGTGACGTAACGGACTAACGGATAATTTCCGCGCTGTCTAATAGAGACAAAAACGAGGCGATAAATCAAGGGAACAAGATGGAAACAGCGTCGTGTTTAAATCGTGGCCTACCTACCGCCACCGCCGCCACCACCACCACCGCCACCTCCTCCAGCCGACCACCGTAGCACGACTAATAGAAAAACTAGAGGGAGAAACAATGCAACACTTATAATCAGCGAGTGTGTAGAGTCGAGAATTACTGTTATCAGCTACGAGTTTCATTTTTGTATCCCCCCCCCCCCCTTATGAACGCGACTACCCAAATATGCCCGCCGCCCGGCGAGGAAAAAAGAAAATAAGGCGCTGAATTGCGCTGCACGCTAAGTAAGCTTCAGCAAAAAGGGGGCGGATCGTGCTCTAACATTCTTCAGCCCTTGTGAAAACAAAAAAAAAAATAAAAGGAGCAAACAATGAAAGAGAGAGCGCGTAAACGAAAGAGAGAAGAAGGCAAGGAGTAGAAGCTTAGGGAAGTGCGTATCAAGCATTCGTAAGTTCATGCTTGTTTGTTGGAAAAGCGGGGGGTATAAGGGAGAGAGTGAGGATGAGAGAGAAAGGGTATACAAGGGGAGTGGAAAGAGTACATACAAAAACCAAAAAATGGCGGCAATGCCGGTATGTGCCGAACCTGGGAGCATACGCGAATCCGCGGAAGACCAAGAGAGACGCATTTAATGATAGGGCAGGGGAACTAAACTCGTTCATGGGAAAAGAACAAGAGGATATTAAGTGATGGAGAGAGAGAGAAAAGAGAGGGGGAAGAGGAAGAGGTGAGAGGAAACAAAAAACAGGGAGTGGCGTATACACACGCCGCTTTCCGAGTCTCGAGCGCCTCTAGTAGATTATTTATGTAATGCGCCGTATTCGAAGGTTCCTCCGTCAGATGGCACTGACGACCGAATTGAGCGCGGTCAAGGCGTGAATGTTTTTACTTAACGAGGATGCGTGTTTCGATCTCACAAAATGGGAGGAAGTCTTGTCTTACGAACTCCAGGTTTGTTTTCTGTTGTTCTTGTAGACAATAAAGGTATTCTACTCGTCGTTTGTTTTTCACACCGTTTTTGTGATGTTTAACCAACTAGGTCATTAACTTAGAGTTAAAAGTATAATGTCTTCAGCTGTTAATATCAAGACTGGTTCAGTAAGAAGCCAGGCTTGGATTACGCTTGTGGTAACCAAGAACGGATTGCACGTTTAAGTACCCATTTTCTTCAAGGCAGTCCTAAACTTTGATGCCCCATGTCGCTAACAATCTTACGGGGGAATTCTGTGTCTGGAATATGTCATAAAAATTGCCTTGTCGTTAATGATTCGAAGTGCTATTGTCAGAAGGCGTTTCAATCTTCAAGGAGAGTCGCAACAGTAGGTGACTAATATCTAGACAGGCGCACGACCTTATGTGCACGCTGCACTGTCTACCGACACGCAAATCACACATCAGAAAACAAAAAAAAATCTACACTACCATTCCTTTTTTTATCGCTGTCGTGTCAGCATTTCCTTTTATTTTTCGTAAATTTACCAGTGTAAATTAATCAGAGGTCGTTACCGGAACATTTATTCGAGAGTAATTTTCACTTAAACAGAAATTCCTGATGTCAACTGGGGCTCTAAACTCGTCAAACACAAAGTTGGGGCCGAAGTTCACGGAGCTCACCGATTGCATCATCACGACGATGACTTGGCGCTTTTGTCGCCAGCGTCCAGTCG
>NW_024609837.1:21931064-21941064 GCF_016920785.2 Ixodes scapularis | reverse complement strand
GGAACTAAAAGATTTTCATAGGTCAAACTTCCTCTATTGAACAAGCCTAATAAAATATAGTATAGTCTATTCCGAGCACCAGGCTTTTCGCGTCCCTGTCAGGTATGCGCGCTCGTCCACTGCAAGCTTCGTTCAGGCATAGGCTATGCTTTGGGGGAACACGCTCGTGTTTGTAGCTTCATTTTTGCTTGCAAATCAAAGTAAAACAATCTATAGCACATATTTATTTCAATGAAGCATCATGTTTATGTGAGAGTTCCTCGAAATATGGTGCATGAAGAAACCGAATTTACATGCCTCACTTTTCATGCCGAATTACAACTAGATTATTTATTAGAGTTGTAGGTCGTTCTGACATTAAAAAAGAAAAAAGAAAAACTAGCTTGATCATGTTGAAAAAATCATGCGGTCACATGACTCTGACACCACACGATGTCAAGGTGCCACAGGACGTCACGGTGTCGTACAATATCACAGTGTCAAGTGACGTCATAATCACATTACCTCATGACGTCACGCAGCACCGTGACGTCACAGAGTCCGGTTACGTCATTACCGGATGTCACGCGGTCCTTCGTGACGGTTTTCTCATAAATTCGGCTCATAAAACACATCCTTTTCTATACAGTGCAATACACTCATAACGATACCCCATATAACGAAGTACCGCTCATAACGATAAGTTTCTAGATGACCATACGTTTTTGCGTAGGGTATCCCAGTCCAAATGCAACGATAATCTCTTTTGGGTATAACGATTGCATTTTCGGGTTTTCTCATCGTCGTTATAAGTGGATGCACCGTAATTACAACAAAAACAAAAAGTTCAATGGATAAACAGGAATACTCGTTCACTGATTTTGACTGAAACTTAGAAGCAAACATCCTCTTTTTCAGGCAGTCAAGTTAGAAAGGCGCCATGCGATATCTTGGCATTCATCAAAGAAGCGAGTCGAAGAAAGAATCGGATTCGAACGCGGAGGAAGACAAAAACACGCCGTCTCTTCTCCTCGACGGCAAAACGAGCAAACGGACAAAACGACGAAACATGAGACGCGCAACGAAAACAACTACCCCCGAAAGTTCAGCCAGCAAAAACCCCGGAAAAACAAAAAAACACAGAGACAATCGGACCACCGCCACCCCTCCGACACAAAACGCGGCTATGATCCCCGACTGATGCCTGCCGCCCCTCAGTGCGCATGCGCGGCACTCCGAGAGACTCTACTCTCTCCCTCCGCTTGCCCTCCCTTCCCTCCCCTCCAGACGTCGGCCTCCTTCCCCTCGATAATGACATTTAATGACGTAATGAGCCTCTCCTCCCAGTGCTTGGGATGGACCCCTCCTGTCATTGCCAAAAACCTGATCGCCCTGCTTGCCTGCTCTGTGCGGGTACGCCCGCCGCCCCCCCCCCCCTTCCCCCCCCCCCCCTTTCTCCTCAACACGCCGGGGGACGCCGTTTAATGGAAAAGAAAGAACTAGCTGTCTCCAGTAGTTCATTGTAAACGCGCAGCACAGTACAGCAATCGTTTTATGGACACACCCCGTAATGTGAATTAGCGATCGCATTAACCGTTTTCCAGTGCGTTTTTCCGCAGGAAGAAGGCTCGGCGTCTCGCTTAGACCCCTAGCCGTCTATTGTACCGTTTACAGCAGTGGTGTTCGGTTAATATGGACAGAGTTTAAGCCGGCTATTGCGATATGCGAGTCGCAGCGGGGATGAAGTTTGCTGGTGCGCGTTTGGGAAGGGGAGAGAGGTTACGCCGCGTAGTGTGCCACCGGGCGGCGTACTTGGTTTTGTTTTATCGCGTTGTTGTTGACGTTATAAGCGGAAGATGTCCCTGGCGCTGTCAGTGTTCCTTCTTCCTTTTCACGCCGATTTTGGGGCGAGAGAGGGCGACCGATGGAGCCAGGGAACGCGTTTTCGGGAATGACTCACGCTTCTTGTCTTATTCTTTTTTTTTTTTTTTTTTGAGATAACGTTTTAGTTTGCATTCATTCTAGGCTTCTATATCATACGTTGTTTTCAATGCAAACGAGGCTGAGGAGTATTACTGTGGGAAAAGGGAGATGAAGAAGCAAGTTATTATTATTTTTTATTATTTTTTTTACTGGCCAAACAGCCAACCTGGCGCCTACTAAAAGCACGTTTTTTTCCATATTGCTCTCACGCAACTTTGAAATCTGCGAGGCGTCTTGTGGCGCCACCGAAGACGAGGGTACTGTATTTGTGATCTTGGTGACCGGGCCGTGGGAGCATCTGTAATGCGGTATAAGTAGTACATGGCGGTGCATGGTTTAGATCGGGTGGTTAACAATCGAAAGATATTAATTTAGAATGTCCAGAAAGTAGCATTACACTAACTAGCGAGCAGACGCATGATGTGCTGCTATAAGCGACTCTTGAGAAACATTTGCGCATCTACAGTATAGGATATTTTGACAGCAGAGTGCGATGAATGTTTTTACGCGATAGCGAATTAGCGGCACTTCCTCTTTTGACTGCGTCGAACTGTGGTCACTTAGCGTCTATCTGTGCGTCTATCTGCGTGAACTGTGGGCATTGCGCATGCTTAGTAACCCCTTATTTATGGGGGAAGGGCTTTGTTTGTGTATGCTCCGTCGGACAGCCCGTCTCTGGTGCCCAACGTGGGGCGCCAGTGTTGGGTTTTGCCCGCTGCTATCCGGTCCGGAGAATGACACAACGCACTGGTTCCACACATAGTCCTTTACTGACTCTCATCGTCGCCTGCCTCGACTCACACGAGATGGCTAGCTATGGTTTAAGATGCGAGCAACTTCGTCGAACGCTTTGTTCCAGATATCGCCCTTTGGCGGGCGATATCTGGACCGCCAGATTTAGTGGAAAACGACCGTTTTTTGTTACCCTTTCCCGCGTCATCGGAAATTCGTAAACTCTCCTTTAAAATTATCTGTTCCAAGGCAAACGTTCCAAGGCAATGAAGTCAAAGCTACGGGTGCAATGAGCCCCAAATACCATCGAAAGTTGTAAGATCGGAGCATGCGGCCCGAGAGCCCACTATCCCCATCGCAGGCCATCTCGAACTGGATGAACATTGTACCGGAGTGAGCTCGTTATGCCCATGTCCCAGTATACAGAGCGACAAACAGAAACAACCGACACCGACGAGTCTCAAAACACGTGCAGCATGAACCCGAAAATATCTTTGGCAAGTTTGCCATCACTCGCGCTCACTTCACGATCCCCGAGAGAACTACAAGCCGGCCAAAGGCATCACCGCGAGTACGCTGCACGTGTCTGATGCTTGCCGGTGTCGGTTGTTTCCGTTTGTCGTTCTAGTGGGACTCCGGCATTAGCAGTCCTACAGCGTTGTCTAAATTCAAATGTCAAATCTCAAACGTCTATAGTACATTTCGCGGCCCTTTTAACACCAACGTCCAAAAATTGATCCACGAGCCCCTTCCGAAAACTTTATCTTTGTGTATGTCTGTGTGTGTGTTTTTGCTCTCACGTGCTCTAATCTAAGCACACGAAAGAAGAGAGCTCGTTTTCGCCGGGCCCCGCATGAGTCCCGGGAGCTATGCTGCGTGAGAATGACAGCAAATGTGCTCCGAGCCGGCACCTCCTCGTCCCCCTCTCCTTTTACGAGAGCCGCGCAAAATTCTTCCGACCACGCCCACATTCTATAAAGGCACGTGGAAGGATAGGCTGGAGAGAGAGAGAGGGGGAAATAATGAGGAACAGAGGGGGAGAGCCGGGCACGCGAGAAACAAGAGACTGTGCGTGTGTGCCGCTGCCTCTAGGTGAGAAGACGTGACGCTAATGGGAGACTCATTAAAAGGGGACTACGTACTTTTATATACACTATATGTATTTGCGTATTATCGACGTACGCGGGAGAACTCCTTTCTTTTTTTCCGTAAGAATCGCATTGTCGGGAAGACGCGAAACGCGGGACAAACCTTGCAGCGACTCGGTTTGAATGCAGTCTTCGACAGTACGGAATAACCACCCTGGAGGGCTAAAACTTTTTGACAATATAAGAAAATGAAGCCAGTGTGAGCCCCCGTTGTGTAACACACCCTGCCTTAGCAAAAAAAAAAAAAAAAGAAAACACGGAAGTTTTACATTTTTTATAATAAGGGGAACTCTGCGGTGCACGGAATTCACGAATCAACGTTATCCGTGAGAATGAGAGCTTACTTTTTTGACCCCGCGCGTGAAAATAAAAAACGATGACAGTACTAAAACTATAATTTATATTCCTTTGGCTTAGTGCGTAACAGAGTTATCTCGAATGTTTCGTCGTACCGAAATTCCTCACGGTTACTAGCCTACCGAAGAAACTCTCAATACTCTGCATCAGAAGTCAAACTTTCTACTCAATACAAGCGCACTGTATAAAGACAAATGTACGCTTATCTGTTTACCCTCAAGCAGAACGGTTAAAATAACATAACAGTTCTTTATTACCGACTTCGTATGCGTGTTCTTCGGCGCGATGTTAGAGTCGCAAGCTTGTGATATGACTCCAGACTAAACAAAAAAAAAAAAATCGAGGAGGCATGATATGTCGTCTTGTTTATAGGGGCACCCGAATTCGAATACAACAAAAGGCTAGCCATGCGGGAATAGACGGAGCTTCCACCGGGGACAACCACTCTGATCATTGTGACGCCATATGTACCACTTCTGATTGGTCAAGAGCCTCGAAAATATGTTTAACTCGACGACCCTTGTGTTCCACCATCATTTACATATACACAATATACTCGATTTCACGAGCAGACGTGCTCTATCGATGTAAATATACCCTCTACTTCCTTTCACCTCAAGTCAGACGACGCTACGAGCTGACGGGACCGGTCAGAAAGCGTCAAAAGCGCACCATCATGGTGTTTCTCATGTTTATGTACGTGTCCTATCAGAGCTGCATCAACTATGTACAAAGAAGGCCTAGTGATTTGCACTTTTGACGCTGTTTGATTGGTTTCATTAGCTCGTACCGTTGGCTGCGTCTAGGCTGAAACGAAGTATAGAAGCATCGCGCCTCATTGAAAAAAAAATCTTCATCGTGATAACGCGGCTCTTGCAGACCCTCTAAAGGGCTCGCTACTCCTGGAAATATTTTCCTTCTACTTTTTTATTCATAGTCAGTACTGGTCACAAAAAGCCCAAATTATCTTCCTCGTCTCTAGATCTGAGCTTAAACTGAGAAATTACGATCGTGCAGTGAAGGGCACATATTACATGGGGGGGCAGTAGGATTTTGAGACTTTTCCCTTACGCGTTACACACAGACACATGGGTCAGCGTACCTGCGATGATTTCCACTATTCATCAGATGACTACCTGGCCAGTATTTACATAGACGGCCTGCGTCTTTCCTTTGGTAGTTTACCACATGTTGGGGAAAGTAGGATCTTGATGACTCGTGACAATCCAACTTAACCATAGAATCCTATACACTGACAAAGCCTGGCAGATCGCCACGCGAAGCGGCCGCCGAAATGGATAAGGTGCAGCTGCAGGCAACGGAAGAGAGGAGAGCCACGTGACTGGCGCCCCGCTGCGGCGAGACGCCGAAACACACTTCTCCCGAGCGAACAAGTGTGTTTCGGGTCCTCGCCGCTGCAAAAGCTGCGCGCTGACGTCCAGGTTCCCCGAGAAATGGCTCTTTGATGCTCTGTGCTACCAGATCCTCGCGCTCCGATTCTGCGACCGGGCACTCTATGGCTCCGTGGCTGAACTGCCAGGCTTTGTGCGTATGGAGGAGGCTATCTATTAACATAATCTTCCGCCATGTAACACTGACTCCAAGACGTTCTGCGAATGAAGACGTCCACGCGGACCCCCAAACCACTCCCCGCTCGATTTTGTTCGGGTGAATGGACCATACGGGACCACCATCTAGACCCATTCCCCCAAACTTCACTTCCATGCCCGATTATCCCCATGCATCCCCTTCCTAGGGTGCCTTCATGTGCGCTTCGCATAGAGTGATGCCAACTCTATGCGAAGTGTGTTGCACACTTCGCGTAGAGTGTGCGCGTAGAGTGGGCCCGACAGCTTCCATCCGAGCAGGATGCCTAAGTTTTTCGTCATATCGTTACAGTTGCTGTCTACCGTCCTGGCACCGTCATGGTCACCACTATCTGGGAACGGCAATACCATCATCGGAGGCAACTTCACATCAGCGACATCTACAGATACAACTAAACTGCACCCGTCATCGCCGGCCTATTCTTTGTGGATCAGTCTTCAGCACGTGTTTCCTACGGTTCTGCCCCTGCTTGGCCCCAACCAGTCACCATCAGCCACCTCCGCGAGCTCAGCGCCACTGGGTAGACAAGCGGCGGCACCACTCAACATCGCCAGTGGCCCCGACAGCTTCCGTCCGAGCAGGATGCCTAAGTTTTTCGTCATATCGTTACAGGTCAGTAGTTTTAAACACCTTGGTTTAAAGAGCAACAATGTGTGTCTTTTTTTGCTGCCGGGCCCCAAGGCATGCTCAGTGTTGTACCTTGAATGTTGTGAACTGTATCGCGTTGGTAGTGCTTGTGTGGCTGCCTACGTAGAAAGTGTTAGATATATGTCACTTTTACTCCTCGGAGGGGACATTGAGACTTAAGGCCCGTTCACACTCTTGCAACCGAGTACGACCGAGAGAGACCAGACCGGTTTTTAAGCTTCTTGCGACCTCTTAGAACCGGATGCGCTACAGCGGAGCTGGTCCTAAGAGATCGCAAGAGGCTTCAAAACCGGTCTGGTCTCTCTCCGTCGTACTCGGTTGCAAGAGTGTGAACGGACCTTAACCCTGGTCCTATGACGAAACGCAAGAGGACCTACTTAACCAAGTTTTCACCATCGTCACGTCATTGCAGACTGGCCAGACTAGCATACTTCAGGAGGTTAGAGAGTTAAAAGAAAAACAGAGTAGTACTGATGAATCGTTGAATGCCCTCACCACACGAGTTTGCCACTTAGAAAACGAACTTTCCACAATAAAAGAAGCAAGTGCAAGTAACTGCATAATATCGGATCCCCAGATAACATCGGCGGTTTCCGAGATATCAGAACTTGGGGCGCACTGCGATGACACAGAAAGCAGAGCGCGCAGGTCGAATCTTCTTTTTTTTTTGGCCTCCCCGACGGGGAAAGGGAAACTTGGGCACAATCGGAAAAAGCTGTTCTGGACGTGTGTCGCGAAAAATTGGGCATCCAACTTTCAACAGCAGCTATCGAAAGAGCGCATCGTCTTGGCAGGTTCAGTCACCAAAGCATCGCCCCATTATTGTAAAAATGGTCTATAAAGAAAAGGAGACGGTGCTTTCAAGGGCTTTCAAGCTTAAGGGCACCCCTTTTTCCGTTAGTCAGGATTATATACCGTCTGTCCGCCTTGCTAGGCGGAAACTGATAGAGTTCGCCAGGTCGCATGGGAAGCCCATCAAATTGCGTTTCGACAAACTACTCGTTGACAACAAATGTTACATCTACGCGCCTGGCACAGACTCCGTTCGCGAACTAAACCCACCTGAGCGGAACTTGGAGCCAGACGGGACTCCTTCCGGACTTCATGACCCCGTCATGGTGCTCAGAAAAACCGGCAGTACTAACCTAACACCTGCTCTGTCATAGCGTTCGGATGACATTAGTGAGTCACCCCTTGTAAATATTTCTGTTATATTTACTAACATTAGAAGCGTTATGCGTAACCGCGATGACTTGTCGTCCATTGTGGACTCATCAGACGCGGATGCTGTTGTTCTCACCGAGACCTGGTTGTCAAGTAAAATACGCAACGATGAAATATTAAACTGTCATAAACGTTTCAATTTTTACCGTCATGACAGAGGCGAGAAAAAATGGCGGTGGCGTATTGGTCGCGGTGGCGGAAAACGTATTATCATTTCAAATCAGTATTGTTTCTGAACTGGGAGCTTCTATGGTCTTCAGTTAAAAACAAAAAAATATATTTTAGGCGTTTGTTATCGTCCTCCTTCAAAAAGTGCCACTTTTGTTAAAAGCCTACACGACGCCATTAACGGAGTCATGATCCGTTTTCCCAATACGCCAATAATGGTGCTGGGTGATTTGAACTACGCCGCCACAGTATGGTCAGATATGGGTGCTAGCCTCAGTCCCTTTTCTTCAGAGAGTAGTGAGTTTTTGAACTTGTGTTTGGACTTTAGCTTTTCACAAATTGTTACGAAACCGACGCGTATTACAACTACAACTGCCTCTGTTTTAGACCTTATATTACCAACATCGCCCGAGCTTATTACTTCATTGACTTACATGCCTGGTATTAGTGATCATTCCTTGTTGCATTTTATATTAAACATTCCCAGTTCCCGTAAATCAAAACAAATAAAGCAAATACACGATTATGCTAGAGCGGACTTTGATGTGATTAACAATGAAATGAGTCTCTTTTTAGATCGGTATATGCACTGTTTTGCCGAGCGCTCAGTCGCAGGCAACTGGCGTTTATTCAAAGATAAGGTGGTATCACTGATGAAGGCACATGTACCTTTTCGCAACATAACGTCGTCACCTGAATCGCCATGGTATACCGTGACTCTGAAAAGGCTCTCAAATAAAAAGAAGCGTTTGTTTCGTGCTGCCAAGCTGAAGGATGACGTACAGCATTGGGCAGCGTACCATCTAGCTGCGGGCGTGTACAAAAATGCTGTTGTAGAGGCTAAAAGCTCATTTTTTAATATTCTGTTACCAACTATGCTAATAAACAACCCCCGTCAATTTTGGAAAGTTGTTAACCCCACTGAAAGCTCCGATGTTGCGCTTAGAATGGCTGACGGAGTAGATGTACCAAATGATCAGTGTTCTTTTGTTTCAAATGATGTTTTTGTCAAAGCGTTTTCGTGCCCTGTTACCTCCAACTTTACCGCAGCTCCAGTTTGTAACTTTTTGCCAATGTATCCTGTCATTATAGAATCTGAAGGGATTGCTAACATAATTGAAAATCTTAAAACCTCTTCGGCAGCCGGCATCGACAATGTAACTGTTAAGTTTCTGAAGAACACTAAAACGTATTCAAGCATTATTCTATCTTATCTTTTTTCCCAGTCTCTCGAACAAGGAATATTACCCAGTGACTGGAAGGTGGGGAGGTGATTCCAATTCATAAAGGCGGCGATAAACATAATCCTATTAATTTCCGCCCGATCTCTCTAACGAGCATCCCTTGCAAAATTCTTGAACACGTAATATATTCACATCTTGTTAATTTTCTTGACTCTAACTTTTTTTTCAACACAGCTCAACATGGTTTTCGAAAGTTTTACTCCTGTGATACCCAACTGCTAACATTAACTCATCATCTTCACCTCACTCTAGACCGGGGTTCTACGACTGACTGCATATTCCTGGATTTCTCAAAAGCTTTTGACAAGGTTTCTCACCAGCTACTTCTTCATAAACTTAGTAACCTTAATATAGATCCCAATGTCCTCACATGGATAAAATCATTCCTAACGAATCGCTTCCAATTTGTTCGAACTAATGACACTAATTCTTCGCCCTCACCTGTTAACTCCGGTGTCCCTCAGGGCTCCGTACTCGGACCACTCTTATTTCTTATTTATATCAATGACCTTCCTGTGCATGTTTCTTCCTCTATTAGTTTATTCGCTGACGATTGTGTAATTTATAAAGAGATAGTTAACGACTCTGACATTTCCGCCCTTCAGGTTGATATTAACAACATCTGCAAATGGTGCAAGGAATCGCTCATGGAGCTTAACATCACTAAATGTACATCTATGAGAGTATCTCGTCATAACAACACTTGTCCTTCCTACTCTATTAACAATTCTACTTTAGTTTCTGTGTCCTCCTATAAATATCTCGGCATTCACATAACCAACGACCTCTCCTGGAATATCCACGTCCAATATGTCACTAACAACGCAAATAGGCTTTTGGGCTATTTCAAACGTAACTTTTCGCTTGCTCCTCTTTCCTTAAAACTTCTCCTCTATAAAACCCTAGTTC
>NW_024609837.1:21771064-21928564 GCF_016920785.2 Ixodes scapularis | reverse complement strand
AAGGCTCGTTTATAACGTCGACAAAAGTTTTTCGAGCCAAGAAAGAAAGGATAATGTGCGAGAGAAATAGAAAATATGCCGGACCGCCAAGTTTACACTGTTACCCAATAGATGGCGCCAGTCTGTCCTCTCGTTGCAAGAGATTTTAAGAGGTTCCAAGGCACCCGGTCCTAAGAGGTCGCGAGTGTGTGGACGGGCCTTCAATCGTCCGTACTCCGCCCATGCAGGAAATGTGGTGCCGAAGTGGCAAAACAAATGACCTAACAAAAGTCAGGGTGCTGTACGCTGTCGGATGTCGCGGTCCTTGTGGTTGGGAGGTCCTGGCAAAAAAAGCACGAGCAAACGCGAGTGTCGCATTGTCGCGACGTCTCAACTCATCGCTGCCGAAGCTTCCGGGGGCTCTCACACTGGAAAGCGACCTGCAGCAAAACAGGTGTCCGCCACGTCCACCACCAGTGCTGGGACACCGCCAGGATCGCGACCGGTGGCGGCATGACATTTCTATAACGTCATCAAACAAAAACATTTTTAAAAAACTTTTTTTTTTTTTTACGTGGTAATCACATTAAGCGGAGACGCCTTCCGGACACCGCAGCTCTATCGAACTTTTTGAAGAAGAAAAAGCACGAGTCGGACGAGAGTCGATGCGCACAACGTTCCCGCGGAAACCAGAAGGGTACGCTACCGTCGGCCCCGTACGTAAAGAGACAATCGTACATCGTTCAGCGCGAAGAGGGCCTTTCTCTGTATACCACTTTATATATATAGTCGTAATGGACGGACGCGAAGCATGAGCTATAGAGGCCGGGACTGCGCCATTACGTCTATCTGCCATAGAGAGCATACAAGTCGTATTTATGAGTTGAGAGAGAGAGCGGGAGAAGCGCCACATATATATATATATATATACTATATATACTGTACATAGAGAGACGCCGAGCAAGAGGAGAGTATGAGTCCATCCGCGTGCACTCCGTTTGGAAGATGGACCGCAGTGGAAACTACGAGCCATATCAGCCGATTCGGCGATGCGGGCGTATCAGGTGACTGTTATGCATAACACAACCCCGAAACCGCAGGGACGCAAAGGACTGGCACACACATGAAAAGTCTCGAGACTCGTGACTTTTTTTCCTGCGTGTGCCGTCCTTTTGCAATGATTCTTTTTTTATGTGTGTCGTCCTTCGCTGATACCTGCGTTCTCGGGGGTTGGCGTCATGTCTAACCTTCAGCAGTCCGTTCACGTCCGGACTTTCTGCTCACGAGACTATACGCGGTTCGAGTCTTACGTGAAACTCACACTCACTTCGTAGCATCATCTGCGGTCCACCGTGAGGTGAAAACGGAGCATATTATAGACGGACGCGTTGAGGAGGAGGCGAGGGCGGGTGGCGGCGACTCCGATCGGCGAAGATCGGAGACGCGCGCGTGTGTGTGTATGTGTTGCAGGAGGGGATCGGAGGGAAGCGCAGAGAGCGGCCCTGGCGGACTATTAGGTTGGGTGTGGTGGCCCATTGGGTCTGCCCTGCAATTACGAACCTTCCTAATCTGGGCTGGGTGTCTGCGAAACCATTTGCGAGAGCGGTCCCTGGCTCTCGCTGCCGTCACTGCCGCCGCCGACGTCAAGCGGCGCTGTGGTGATGGCGCCGCGCTGCTGCGTGCCGCCTGCCGCGCCGCCACCGACCGCGCCGCGGGATCGCGAGAGGCCGGGGGCGAGAAAACGCGAGAGTTTTTCGGGTGGCGCCCTCTGTGAGTGGTCTTTGGAAGCGGTTTGATCAAAAAGTCGCGTGGCCACGGTCACACTGCTGTGTGACTGCCGCTGAAACGCATGGCGGTGGTAAGTGCCCACTTTAGAGTAGAAAAGAAATCAATCGAAAACATAATTGGAAGATGAACTCCAGAATCTTGAAGACTCGATAAAGTCGACGCGGGATGAAATATGATGTCTGACTGCGCTTCAATGTGTAGTCTCTCCCTGGGAGAAAGCAGGCATCAGAAAAAAGAATAATCTATGTAGCCCTTTCTCTACAAGGGCCATGCCATAGCGCAACCGCCGCAGCTAACGCGGTTTCAGAAAACGTTTAATAATCCATCCAATCCATCCATTCGCACAACGCTTATCCATCCATCCATGCACAGCCGGTGGGATTACGTTATTTGCCGATAAGAACACAAAATAACTAAACACAAAGCAAATAGCGCAAAGATGAGCCACCACGCTTAGCATCTCTTGAAGTGACTCTATAAGCACGAAATACCGAATATTTTGTTTTTGCTTTTCTTTTTCTCCTATTACCATAAGAAAATTACCACTCTTGGCAAAACAAACAATCTTGAGAAACAGCGCTAGTTGGCTAACTTTCTTTTTCCTTTGAGGTCAGTTGTTGTTGTTGTTTAAATTTATTGTGTAGATGTTTTAGGCAGCGGGAAGAAGTCTGCATCGAAATGGTGCGTAGTATATGTCCGGTTGTCATTTCCACTTGTGCTTGCCGAGGAGAAAGGATGAAATTGGGTGGTGCGAAACGCACGCTAAGAATGAACGTGCTCAGTGGCATTACCACCACAGCAGCGAATCACGATGCGAATCACGCATACTATATGGGCAGTTTAGCGAGTACGGCTGCTAACCTGAAATCTTTAAATTCATAACTCAGTATTGATTGCACAACAAACGCCCGTAGCTTGCACTAACATCACTTGGTCAAACATAATAGGAGAAAGGGCGCGCGAGAGCGTGGCTTCCTTTGAGTTAAAGGGATGCTGAACCGAAGTTTGGATTTCGCAAAATAAGGCCGCAGAAGCGTTGAACGGGACGCAATGAACTCCAAAGCATCACTTATTGAATTGAATTGAATACACTTTATTTAGAAAAACGTCCTGGAGGATAGAGCAAAAGGCGACTATGGTTGCCTGACAAGGGCCCGTCCCCCTGTACAGTCCAGCAGCAAAATTTACAGAAAAAAAAAACTAATCAAAACAATTATATCATTGTTTTGATATAATTGTAACTATTATACCATACATCGATATCTCAAACGGGTGGCCAAATGTTTGTAAAAGAAGGGCGCGATCAAGCGAGGACTAAGGCATCACGATTCTCCTGGAACAGTTGAGAATGAGGGGAAGCGGCCTTGCTCTTCGCTTCTGTTCACTAACACCTCCTAGAAGTTAAGGCCGTAGCGCTCCGAATCATGACGTCACGATGGCCGGAGAAAAGAGGCCACGTCGGGAAAAGGCACCCACTCTGGTTCTCTTTGCTCCAAGGAGGATAGAAGGGTAGGAGAAGGCATGACGTCGGTCGCGTAGCCTCCACAAGCCATGCTCCCTTGACGCCTCGCCTCTTTCTCATTTTCCTCCTTACTCTCCTCACTTACCATGCCAACGTGACAACATCACGTGACCGTAGCTAGACTTCGTCTTGCTATGGGGTACTAGAATACACCACAGTGTAGCCTTCGATCTGATAAAACCTACCGGACGGAGCGCGCGCAAGCCTGCAAGGAGTCCTTCTACAATCAACCATCCATCTTACACGTGACATGTCACGCGCACCAATCGCCAGAGAGATCTGCGGTCACGCTGGGCACAAAATCGTTTAAACTTTTTATGACTAGGCTTCACCAATATTGCAACGTGCCCTCTCCTAGTACTTCTAACCTCTTTGCTTTGCTCACTCAGGTAACAAGATTTGTCCGTGCGCATTTATCCGGCATTAATATACGTTTCAAAGGCGCAGTCTTTCATAATTATATATATATATATATATATATATATATATATATATATATATATATTAGCGCGATATACAAGGTTACCAAGGTTGAAAGTACCAAATTTTTTATTTATGATTATCCCCGTAACCGCGGGACCACAGTGCAGTCCCGCAGCTCCCCACACTTTTGGAATGAACTAGAATGGACCGGCTCCGGTGGCGAGACTTTCTTCCCTCATACGGGCTCAGATTCAGGTAAATTTTCGTCGTGCGTGAGCTGCTGACTGTCTGAAAAGGAACGCCGAGACATTTCAGAAGTAAAGGGAACCGAAACAGATTCAGTCACCGCCGCAGGGAACGTACACGAGCAAGAGATGGGTCGACGACGTTAAGCCTTTCGCTCCACGCTTCTGTCGCTGTTCTCGTGTGTGGTTCTTTTGTGTTCTCTTGGTACTACGGCTTTTACGTGGATACGCAGAACAAGTCCTGCTACGGTGCGAGTGACATGTGACACAACTAGTCAACGATGACACTGGTCGATTATGGATAGACCTCTCTCCCTCGACAGAAAGAGGCCTTATGGAGGTTGTGATTATTTATTTACTTATTCATTCAATAGCAATGGCTGAATTGCTCATCTAAGGCTGAGAGACCAGACGCCCACTGATGCAGACTAACTTCCGGCTGTATAAAGATACACACAACAATTTGCTTTATTTATTCAATATACCCTTCTTTAAGATTCGCCCCTGACGACAACCAAAGGTCTTCGCCCACCTGCGCTTTTAGCTTGTATCCAACAATAATATTTTTAGAATCTCGGAAACAACACACGGCCAAAGCTCGACGTGAGGCATGCAACGTGCGCGGACTAGACGCAGAGCTTCTGCATTTCTTGAGAAGTATCCGAGGAAAACTAAGTGAGAGTGACTTGTAACGTAACGAATAAAGTAATCAATTACTTATTACAGAATCAGTTAACGGTCATATTTACATTTGAGTCTGATTTTGTTTTACTGTAATTGATTAGATCTTTCCAAGTAAGGAGCACAAGTCCGGTCGGATAGCGTGACTATCATATAATCGTCGCCCCTCCCCCCCCCCCCCCCCCCCCCACACACACACACACACAAACATTCGAATTCCTTCCTTCAGAATACGAGTTGTACCATTCGTTTAAATTCGTTCGGTTAAATTTACAAACTTTGATACTTGACCGGCAGTACAAAATATGGCTGCTAAACAGACGACAGAGATTCTACAAAGTGATAATTTTTCCTATTTGCATGCCGTCGAGTGTAAATCGCGGAATGTTTTTAAAATCACGAAAAAAAAAGTTTTTATTTTTACAGATTTTTATGAACGAGGCGTTAGTTTCTCGTATTCTGTCTGTTATGGGGAAGTATTTTGTATTTACTGAAGTTTTTTTTTTTTTTTTATTAATATACACTGACAGGGTAGTTATGCTCGCCAATATTTTGATTTGTACATGACATGTATGAGGGCACAACTACCCAGAACACATTTCGCGGCTCGAAATTCGTTTTCTTCCCGTCCGAAAACCGCCGACAGAGAACCAGCCGATTTTTGTCGCGCTCACGCTCTTCTCCGAGGTCACGTGCCGTTCTCAATGGTTTAAACCAGGGGTGGCCAGGCTGACCCGGCCTAAGAGCCGCAAACAAAACAACAAAACTTCCAAGAGCCATGGAGGGGGGGGGGGGGGGGGGGGGCAAGCTTTTGTCTAGAGCAATAAACGAAGCTCGAACTAGTTTAAACCTATACGAGAAGCAGTCCAACTGTACGTAAGGTAGCAGGAGCACAAAACTATCAAACCCCAACCTGTCTTTCGATTTAAAACACGTTGCATTTTTCTTTTTTTTGAGGGGGGGGGGGGGGGGGGGTTGAGGTGAGGTTGGGGAGAGAACCGCGAGCCGTACTTTAACACGCGAAGAGCCGCAGCTTGGCCACCCCTGGTTTAGACACACACACCAAATATAGTCAAAGTCGTGGGTCATCGAAGGCACACGCGCTCAACATTAAATACTGTAAAACCCCCCGATGTTCGCGAGCCCTTAACTTTAGAGAGTTTCAATGCAGGCTTCTGGAATTCCCGAAATATAATAGTCGCGATTATGTTCTTTGTGACCGATTCGCGAAAAATAGAGGCCGCGAAAATAAAGGGTTATACCAGTATAGAAAGAAAATATTATACCCATTAATTATGGCTTTTAAAACGCTGAAAAAAAGTTCTACAAATAATTTGAAGCAATTTGTGGCGTTGTATCGCGATATTCGTGGGCTGAACAGCTGAACGAGACTGACCATAAGCGATGGCGGCGGACGACGCCCGTGGGATCTCTATACTTCAGAACTGTTGTTCGCGGTATGCCAACGAATCTGTCTAACTTCGAAAGAGAAATTCTTTTACCGAGCAAAACGATTCGGGTTTATTCCGCACGACATGCCCGACTACTTCACAGGAAGACGTCGCCGTGTCGTCGCCCCTTCTCCTGGCTGAAGACATCGCTCGCCTTCCGAACACGAATTAAAAAGAGGTTGGAAAACGCTTCAACGTCAAGCACAAAGTGCTTGACTTCTGCGTTGTCCGTGCGAAGTGCGCGTTTTTCGTGTGCTTCGCACGACGGAAAAAATAAAGGAAAAAAATGAAAAAAAGAATACGCGGTCGGCTGTAGCCATGCGACTGCCGGCAACTCTCTCTTCCTCTACATTTTTCTTCCTCCCCAGTCCTCCTTCGGCTCCCATTGCAAACATTTGTGTGTGCGTGTGTGTGTGTGTGCACGTGTGTGTGTGTGTGTCTGCGTGTGTACACGCGTGTATGTGTGTGTGCACGCGTGTGTCTGTGTGCACGCGTGTGTGTGTGTGCGTGCGTGCGTGTGCGTGATGCGTGTTTGTGTTTCTTACTTTTTTTTTTAATTATACGTGACGCTGTTGCAAAATATTGATTGGGCAGTCTTCTGACACCATAATAAATCACCTAGCAATTCTTTTTTTGGTGGTGGTGGAGGGGGGAGGGGGAGGCGGGAGGGGGGGGGGGGGTCAGTGTTTCCTTAAAGATTGCATCGCTATTTTCTTCAGAACGCTTCAGAACTAGTGTAGGAAGGTACAGTATCCAAGAATAACATTTTGCTCATTGCTCGCTGTTCAAATGAAGAAGAAAAATAAAAAAATAGGTGACAGGGCAGTGGATTACGATACAATGCGTCACTAATTCACTCATGGCTAATACGTAACACAAAAATAACGATTCTTTTTTTTTTTTTTTTTTACTTGCTGCATCTACTGACATTTCTTACTGCCATAGCCCTACAATGCGTAATTTAGGTGCAGATTTCCCCGTCAAGACATGAAACGTTTTCCGCGGGCGCCACGACACGTGACCAGGGGCCCTATAATCTCGACACTCGGCGAAAAAGTCGGCAAAAAATCCGGCGGTTGCGACTGGCCGGCGACAATGTCGATCGCGACGCGGGACATCTCACCATACCCGTTTCGAAATAGGAAATACTGCCCTCTGTGGGCAGCTGTAGAACACCTGCACAATGGCGGGCTAAAACCCTAACTTCACGACACATTGGAAAAGACTCACCCACAAAAAAAGGTGATGAGCGCAATGACGTTGCACTTTCCACACTGTTTGATTGGCTCGTCGACACGTAGTGTTGGCCGCGCTCCGACGTCCGCTGTCTTATGGAATGACTTGCACGTTCCTTGATGTCAGTTGTTCCGCCATTCTGCAGTGGTTCTGACCTTCTAATAATCGGCACGTGAATGTCTGCTGGGCTGTAGGAACGCCTACTGAGAACGCGCGGTATATGCTGTGCTGTTCGGTATATCAGACGCTGCGCATGCGTCCACAGCTCAGTGACTCAGCATTTTCCGCCCAGGTGATAAGCGATGCAAAGGTTTATAGTGCCCCAGTACACACACTCTTCTCCGTTTCCGACAGCAGCCAACGTAACGATTCGGCGGTACAGCGCTAAAGAGTGCATCGTCAACGCGCATTTCCTGTTCGTTATTGATTTGGTCCAGATAGGAAACGAACAAAAGCCGATCAGCGCCATTAGTTTGTTGCGTCAACTGCGGTGTCAGACTTAAATGGGTACAAAACAGGTTTGTTTATTGTCTCCAATTCGCTTGAAATTTCTCTAAACTCCGCAACAAACATCGCTAAAATAATATCCCGAATATTAGGTCAGAATATTGTTTGTTTTTTTCGTGAAGGTATTGAATTTACAGTGGTCCTGACCGTCATATTGAATGGGTTAAAACAGCGCAAAAAAGACGAAGGACCAGTAAAAGGAAACACAAAGACACAGCGCTGACTTACAACTGAAATATTTACTGCTGCGCCATTCAGAAAGTAAACTTGAAGGGAGACAAACATAAAAGCAATCGGCCCGAAAACACGTCATCCTCCACTCAAGCCAACACGTGGCTACACGTATTTCCCCGCCTTTCTGATAAAATTCATTTCATCACTGACCAAAGCAAGTGACGGAACACTAATGCACTTGCCTGCGTCATGGTTGGCAATAAAAAAAGCTTCGTCAATCTCCCGAGCATACTTAGTTTTATGTCGGGCTAAAATCCTAATTTTATTAAACATTGGAGAGCACGCACATCTGTCACAGTGGACCGCTAGGTTGCCAGACGGGGAGGAGCGTAAAGACAGAGAATGTTCTCTCGCCCGGTCGTTAACACATCTCCCCGTCTGCCCAATGTACACTTTTCCACAGGACAACGGAATAAGGTACACCACCCCACACGCGCAGGCGACAAACGGGTTGCGGTGCTTAACTTGACACTGTGTACCCACGCGGCCACCTCGATTCACGGCTGCACACAGCCGCCCCAACTTAGCTGGAGCCGAAAACACAACTGGCACGTTGTACCTACTGGCAACCTTCTTGACACCATGGGACACCTTGTGCATATACGGCAAGACCACAGGTCTTACCGTTGTTTTTTGTCTTGCCTCAGTACTAGCAGGGCCTCTAAACACCTTAACCAAGGATTCCACGACGCTTATGACAACTCCCAAAGGGAAACCAGCATTTGACGACCTCGTGACTTGCAACAAAAAACTGTTACCACACCTGTGGTGGCATGACTTAAACAAGGCGGTGCGGAGACTGGACAGTGCAATGGCTCTTTTCACTGTCTTAGAGTGTGCGGATTCATATACTAAGAGCCCCTTCTTAGACCTAGGCTCATAGGCCCAACACAGTATACGTCGGCGTCGCCGTCGTCGCCGACGCCGACGCCGCTCAAGCCGGGAACGGGCCCCTAAGAGCTGCGCTCTAGAATGAAAGCCGTTTGCAACTCCCTGTAACGCCGGATTAGAGCGCAGCTCTTGATGAGGGGGATGGAAGGGTACTGAGGGATAGGTGACTTCCTGAGGTCACGTGACCTCGGGGGGGGGGGGGGGGGGGGAAGGGGGGACGTGAGGGTAACTCTCAAAACCCTCAAAAATCCCAATTTAATCCAACGTAACAGGAGGGGCAGAAACCAAAGGCCAGCGGTTGTGCCTTATATTCACCACATTTCTCATGGTCTCAAAAAGATAGGCAACCGCGTAAACATTAACGTAGTATTTTCTGCCCCATGCAAGCTCTCTAGTTTATGTAAAAAAGTCAATTCTTCCTCCGATAGGACATTAGGTTGTACCAAAAAGCACCACTCCCAGTTTGTTCTATGCTCTGAAGGGGTGGTTTATGCCGTTCCCCTCTCATGCGGAAAACAGTATGTCGGCCAGACCGGGAGGTGTCTCAATGACCAGTTACGAGAGCATCAATACAACATAAACAGAGTAATATCAGGGAATCTAGGAATACATTGCCAGGATTGCGGGTGTTCAGCGGACCTGAGTAACTGCACTGTCATTGCCAGAAGTGGTAATCAAGAGAGATCATCGAAGCTGAAAAAAATAGCCAGGTTGGACAACCCATGTGTTAGTGTATCATCCTTAGCTTTGTCAAAGGAAGAATTGGATTATCTAGAGATGTCATCAAAGCACCAATAGTGATGAGAAAATTTTTCGCTTAATTTTAATTTAATTTTGATAGTAATTTTTAATAGTATGTTTAGTTGACTTTTATTTAATTAATTATTAGTTATTTATTAATGTTTATTGGCTATTTGGTCTCTGGTGTGTAAACAACTTAAATTGTTCTCATTAACGGCAAAGGTGAAGAAGTTGAAGATTTGAGGAAGAAGAAATATAGGACTGAGTTGTAAGTCAGCGCTGCGAGTCTGTCTCCTTTAGTGTGCATGTGAGTGTGGCTGTTCATCCGCGCTGTTCCATCAAAAGCATGAATTACCAACTTGCCCAAGCACCGACATTATCGAACTTGTTATCGACGGCCACGACGCATCGGAACTCCTGGACACCGGAGCAGACTACTCAGTCTTGAGTGAGAGGCTCTCTCGCCGCCTTCGAAAAGTCACGATGCCTTCGGATGGACCGCAGATACGAACCGCTGGAGGACACTTCATCGCGCCTGTCGGAAGGTGCAGTACTGCTCGCGTCGAAATTCACGGCGAGACGTGTCCTGTGAAATTCGTTGTTTTACAAAACTGTTCCAGAGACGTAATTCTCAGCGTGGACTTTCTGTGTGAATACGGCGCCGTCATCGACCTTGGAGAAAACAGATTGACGCTGCGGACACCTGTTGCGCCTTCAGAGAAACCCCAAACTGCGCCAGCCACCGTCCGAGTGACTGACGACCACGTGAATCTGCCGCCGCGATCAAGTGTTGTCGTACCCGTCGTGACCGATGCAGCTACCCGCAGCGAAGTTGTTCTGGAACGTAACGTTCAATTGCTCCTGGGAAGAGGAATAGGTGCCGCAAGAGGAGTATCTGAACTTCAGGATGGGCACACTGTTGTCTTCATGAAGAAGTTCCGTCAAGAAACTGAACACTCCACTAAAGGTGCAGCTGTGGGCCATGTCGAGGAACTCCGAAACTCCGCCGAAGTCGCCGCGATTGCTGAATAATCATCGCCACCTCAGCAAGACCTTACGTCGCCAGCGCAGCTCGACATTGACCCCAAGCTTATGGACCCAAAAATGACAGCAGCTGATTGACCTCTTCGCCGAATACGTGACTGCCATGCGACGTCGTCGAAGGTGCGCCAAACCACCGTTGCGAAGCATCGCATTGTTACCGAGCGCGACGCGCTCCCTGTGCATCGATCGCCATACCGAGTCTCCGTAAAAGAAAGGGAGGTCATCCTGGAGCAAGTGCAAGAAATGCTGAACGACGACATAATCCAGCCTTGCAGCAGTCCATGGGCCTCTCCGTCGTACTGGTTAAGAAGGACGGAACGCTTAGGTTTTGCGTGGACTACCGACAGCTGAACGCGGTGACGACGAAAAAAGACGTCTACCCACTCCCCCGCATAGACGACACGCTAGACCGGCTGCGCCACTCTCGATATTTTTCATCGATAGACCTGAAGAGCGGCTACCGGCCAATCGAAGTCGACGAATGGGACCGAGGAAAGACAGCTTTCGTCACGCCAGACGGACTGTACGAGTTCAAGGTGATGCCTTTTGGGCTATGCACGGCGCCAGCAACTTTCCAGTCTGTAATGGACACCATACAGGCTGGGCTGAAATGGCAGAGCTGTCTCGTCTCTACCTTGATTTCAAGCGACTTCGACGAACACTCAATTACGACGACTCCGAGCTCTTCTCCAGGCCATACAGACCGCCGCGTTCACCCTCAAGCCATCGTAATGTCAGTTCGCCTATGACGAACTGAAGTTCCTAGGCCACGGGTTTAGCAATGATGGCGTTTGCCCAGACCCAGAGAAGACTCGCGCCGTCGCGGCCTTTCCAGCGCCGAAAGACAAGAAGGTTGTGCGAAGATTCTTTGGATTATGTGCCTACTATCGGTGTTTCGTTTGTGATTTCGCAAGGAGTTCCGAACTGCTCACAAACCTCTCAAAAGACGCTCAAAAGTTCGAATGGGCCGAGGAGCAACAGCAGGCCTTCGACGAGCTGCAACAACTATAGACTCCTTCGGTTCTTGAAAATTTCAATCAAGATGCGGAAACCGAGATTCATACAGACGCAAGTAACGCAGGACTTGGCGTGGTACTGGTTCAAGTGCAAGAAAGCACCGAGCAATTCATCCGCTATTCAAGTTGGACACTGTCCAAAGCGAAGATAAATTACTCCACGACTGAATAGGAATGTCTTGCGGTCGTCTCGGCAATCACGAAGTTTTGCCCGTACTTGTACGGGAGCCCATTCCGCAAATCTCACGGACTACCACTCGCTCTGCTGGCTGGCGAACCCAAACGACCCTTCACGACGCCTCGCTCGATGGAGCCTCCGACTGCAGGAGTTTAACATGACTGTGGCCTACAAGCCCGGCCGCAAACACAGCGACGCCAACTGCCTGTCCAGAGTTCCTGTCGAGGCATCTCCCGGTAGCAGCGACGACGATGACGATCAGTGCTTCCTAAGCGCAATGAACACCGACGACATGACAGGACGTCAAAGGGACGATTCTGATTTGCGCGCGCTTATCGAGCACCTCCAAGGGCGAGGGGGTACTATCCCCCGTGTCTTCTCGAGAGCCCTGCCTACCTTCATCCTCCCACAAGGTGTACTTTACAAGGAGAACTTTGGAGAGAACAGCTCGCCATGGCTGCTGGTGATCCCTACTAACCTTAAGGGGGAGATCTGCCAAGCCTGCCACGACAACCCGACGTCCGGACACCTTGGTTACAGCCGTACGCTGGCCCGAATTCGTGAAAAGTATTATTGGCCCAAGCTACCGAACACCATTCACGTTTACTCACGATTGTGCCACGACTGCCAGCAGCGCAAGAAACCGCCGACGAAGCCGGCAGGTCTCCTGCAGCCGATTGTTCCCCCGACACGACTGTTCCAGCAGATCGGAATGGATCTACTTGGTCCTTTTCCACAATCGACGCAAGAAAATTGATAGATAATCGTCGCCACAGATTACCTCATGCGGTACGCTGAAACGAAAGCCCTGCCTTCAGGAACTGCTGTGGAAGTCGCCAAGTTTTTCATCGAGTCCATCGTCCTCCGGCACGGCGCTCCCGAAGTTCTGATCTCAGACCGAGGATCATCATTCATGGCCCAGCTGACGCAAGATATTTTTCGTCTCAGCCACACCAGCCTTCGTCGCACCACTGCGTACCAGCCACAGATCAACGGGCTGACGGAGAGACTCAACCAGACCATCGCCGACGTGCTCTCTATATGTACGTCGACGTAGAGCACAAGACATGGGACGAGGTGTTGCCGTACGTAACATTTACTTACGACACGGCCGTTCAAGAGACCACCGGGAAAACACCCTTTCAACTGGTGCATGGTCGCAAGGTAACGACAATGCTGGACGCGATGTTACCCCACGAACCGGCTGTCGACGGAAGGGACGACGCCCAGGTGGTTGCGCAACGGGCAGAAGACGTCCGTCAGCTCGCCAGACTTCGGATTAAAGCCCAACAACGTGTCAACACTGGCCACTACAACCTTCGTCGTCGGGACGTCCACTTCCAGCCCGGAGACAGGGTATGGGTGTGGACACCGATTCGCCGCCGTGGTCTCAGCGAGAAACTCCTGAAGCGCTACTTTGGGCCCTGCAAAGTGCTTCGTCGAATCGGGGATCTGAACTATGAGGTGATGCCCGACGGAACACGGACTTCATCATGGAAGTCGTCCTCGCACGCCTTAAGCCGTACTACGATCGATAGGACTGCGAATTGTGTTTTGTAATACACTCGATAAGATTCTGTTGTACAAGTTTACGTAGTTTGCCATTATTTTTGTTTGTTTTGCTGTTTTGTTTTCCAGCACGTCGCATCGAGACGATGTGTTTTTAAAGGGGGGACTAATGCCACACGCATCGCTGAACGAGCGCGTGCGTGGCCGAATGGTTACCTTGCTTGACTGTCGTGCGAGAGGTCTAGGTTCAATTTCATTTAGCGGACTGCCCTTTTATTTATTCTTTCAACTTGGCGTTCTCATAAGTTCGAGAACATTCTCGTCTGATCAAGTTCCAAATGTTCTACACGCCGAATGTTCCAGAAACACACGCGGGTACAAAAGGTGCTCCACCTGGCGAGCAGGAGACAGTCTCGCCCCAGCGATCGATCTTGCTGTTACGCCGCTATCGACGTCCGCGACGCTCAATTGTTTTCTTCTGTTTCCTTTTTGTTTTGGGCACAAGTTCGCCCCATTAAACGTTTGGTTTATTTCAGCTTTCGTCACCTCATCAATTGTCATTCGTGACAATACGAAAACTTTGTGTTTTCAAAAGAGAATTATAGAAATAGCGAATCAAACAAGGAGGATGAAAACTAAAACGCAAACTTAAAAGCTGGTGGGATAAAGAGGTTAAAGGGGTTGTTCTTGCGCTCGTTACGTCGAGGGAGCCTTCATATTGACAAACGTCATTTTTATTTTGATATATGATCTCCCGTTATTAATTAAACCTTTCATGATCTTATGTACGAAACTGCACCCCGAATTTCGCCAGTGTCAATGGCTGACATCCGTAGGTGCTGCGTGACGTCACAAAACGCAAAGGTTTGTCGGATGGTCGGGATAACAAGCGTTGGTCGATGGATGTCGTATTTTGTTTCGAATTATGTAGTCTCCTAGGCAGTCATTCCTTTAGAGGCGACGTCCGCGGGTCGAAGGCAAACGGCGAACCGTTCAAATGCATGTCGTCACTTGACTTGGACGAGTTTGGTGAATCCTACTGAAATACGGTTCTTTTAATGCAGTTCCCAAGCACGTGCAAAAAAAGGCACGTTTTTTTTGCAGGATATTACTCGCAGACAGCCATAAGCTTCGAGCAAACGTATGCCGTTTCGCGCAAACACAACTGCGACGGACACCGATCGAACTAGGGGCGCTTGCAAAGCAAAGGATGCAGTTTTCGCCTCTGAAGCGGCACTTAGGTACACGAAGCGGCATCTGGGTACACATTTCGGCGGATCCACTGGATCGGTGATGAGGCTGCAAGTCATTCCCTCAGAGGCGACGTCCGCGGGTCGAAGGCAAACGGCGAACCGTTCAAATGCATGTCGTCACTTGACTTGGACGAGTTTGGTGAATCGTAGCTACGCTCCATTTTCACACGCGGGTCAAACAGATATCGGGCTGCACGCGTGCTGAATACAACTTCTGGTATCATTTCGAGATGGCCAAGCTGTTGGTTTCGGTTTCGCTGCATAATCAAGGTCTGTTCGATTCGGCCAGGAAGTTCTGAACTATAGTCGGTTAGAAGTCAAGAAGGTAGCGGCAAATGCCCTTCAAAGGGAATCTTTGCATTTCGACGATAGGTTCGCGGCATCAGGGTCATTTTGCGTCGGGGGAGTCACTGGCGGCAGCGCGCGGTCGGTATACCGGTCACCTCGAAGACGAAGGCCTGACGATAGCGTCTTTGCCAAGACAATTATCGACCGTAACTTTGGCGTCAAGTTGAAGCGAGAATCGGCAAAAAAAAAATACCGATTCTCGGTGTTTTTCCCAGGCCCGTTAGTGGGCGTCCACAGATACCAGCGGACAAGGCATGCAGTATTATGCTCAGCTACGGCGACATGCAAGTGCCAACGCACTAAATCCCAGACCTTTGCAATGTATTGGAGTCGTCAATATGCATTCAAGAGCAACTTTAGGCGGAGACCATCAAGAAGGCAATACCTTTCCCGTGTCTGTAAGTAAGAATATCAACACTGTGGATCTCCGCATAGCATCAAAATGAAACAATTTACGTGAGCCAATATTTCAACACTCACCACAGGGAGCCAAATCTAAGCGAGCAGGTGCCTAAAACGCTTTTAGAATATCATAATCAAGCAAATTCCTACCCTCGGTTATGATCTCAATTCCGCGTCCACCGCGGGTACGTTATTATCATAAACGAAAGGAAATGCAACCTCTGTATCGGCGTTATTGTTAAACATCACAGACATTTGAGCAATCGCTGCGAAAAATGACACCGCGAGCAGAGACGGACGAGGAGTTCTGCTATCGCCGTCTGCTCTTGTCGTCTGCTTCTGCACGGACGCTGAACCGAGTCCGGAGCCGGTGCAAGATTTTGAGGAACTGGGTCTGAACTCGTTCAAAACTGGGATGAATCGAACGCACCAGTGCAGCGGTCGTGCACCTTCCGGTTGAATCGAATGCACCAGTTCCTGCACTGCCGAACTAGTTCAGCCAGTTCAGGCGAATCGAACAGACCTAAATTGACTGATCCGATTTGGGCGAGGAGTGGGTGGACGTAGTTTAACATCGTTGGCACAGCATCACACTTCAGCTCACAAGCCTTCTGTCCGCTGAGAGCTCAGCTCGTAGCTTTCTTCTTTGAGATGATTGCTGCATAAGCAGGATCTCGATCTGGACGGGAACCCAGTCCCTACGCACGACGGCGATCCACTTTGCTCGTCACTGCACGTCTCGCGGAAAAGTGTAGAACGTCATGTCTTGGCTCGCATGTGCTGCCCGGTGGTCGTGGCACCCAACCGCGCAACAAAAATCTCACCCAACCACGAAACAAGTCGCGCACAACAACAAAAACGAAGCACGCTCTGGCGTTCACTCGCAGGCAAACAACGAGACAAAAATGCTCGCTTTGTGTTTTGTGACGTCAGAGCTTCAATGTTGCCTACGAAAGCAGCATTTACGCTAGAATGCGATTGGAGCAGTATAAATTCAATTACTCACGCAGAGGGGCATATAAAATTCGGATATTGCACGTACGATGCTTCTCGAGGCAATAACAATGATATTCAATTGTTTTCTCGAATACAAAATTTGACCGGACAATCCCTTTAAGGCAGCAATATCGAGACACCAAGCGGCATCTAGAGAACACAAATGGGCAAAGAAAAATGGGGCCACACCAGCCGAAGTAGCATCAAAATGGGAGGACTTTTAGGAAAGAAGGCGGGAGGCATCAGCATTTATACAAACCAAAATTGGGAACGCGGGGGTCCAGTGGATGATAGATAGGTTCTGGGAACACATCAGTGCAGAGGAAAAAAGGCCGAGAGGTACCAGCAGACACTAACCGCACAGGAAGGGACAAATGTAGAGGGGGAAGAGGCAAGAGAATACATTCGACATACAATCGAAGCAGCATTTTCGGAGTTAAAACCAGGTCAGGCCGTAGGGAATGGTAGCGTCTACAAAACACAAGAGGAGGATCATAGTGTAGAAGAGGAAATGAGTCCATACTTGGGTAGTAATTCAATTACAGTATTTGAATTACTGTAATTTAATTACTTTTCCTGGTAATTTGTAATTGTAATTAATTACTTTGGACACAAAGGAATTGTAATTGTAATTTAATTACTTTCTAGCATCAGTAATTGCAAAATTTCAGGCACAATTACAATTACTTTTACAAGATTTTGTGGCGCCGGCGCTTTCCCCCCCGACCACGGAGACGACAGCACAGCCAAAGCGACAGGGGAGAGAGTGTATCCCAACCTGCTCAAAAGGAGGAATGGGAAAGAGAGGCGGGGATAGAACGGAATGAAGGGTTTTGTAGACTGTAAAACGATTTAATGAAACATTTGAGAAATAATTTGATAAATGAGGGCTACATTCGCGTCCTTTTTCGTTCCTGTCGTAGTTGAATCTGTCTCTTCGTCTCGTTCGCTCCCTGTAGCTCGTGTTTCGAGGCGTCTTTCTTATTTCTCATTCCCATCCGGGGGCATCGAGGGTCGAAGTCGAGCTGGTTGGGCTCCGATCACATCATCCGGTCGAGGCGGGGAGGTTGAGGTTCTCCTTACGCGTCTTCGCCGCTACCATATTCGCTTACATATTTCAGTCAAGCGTGGGGATTTTTATTGAACATGAAATTATTATCTTTTTTTTTATCAGTTTTTCAAGCACCTCTCCTCTCTCTCGTCTGTTGGTACCACTAGCAGTAAGTCGTGCTACTCTAACATCGAGGCGAAGAAGCAGCAGGTTTCGTTAACACGATTTACCCATTCTTACTTCCAACCGTTGTTGCTACACTGCTCTTCCCTCTCCCAATCCTCGTTTACCTTTTTGTATAAATTTTAATTATTTTGTGCTTGCTCTAACCCTTTAACCCTTTTAACCGTTTCTCAACCTGATTGGACAGGATTCCGAAACCTTACAAACCGCGGCTTTAAACTGTAGGGAGTTTGTTTGTTACATTAGTTTTTCGTTGAAGCCTTTCTTTTTTTTATGGAGGGCTTCTCACGCACGTGCGTGGCTTGCACTTTGCTTTTACACCTCTATCGTGACCCTCCACGCGTTCTCCTCTTGTACTGGCCTGTGTAACCGTCCCGAGCCGCGCTGTGGTGCTTTACATTGAGAACCTGCAACAGTCTTATCTACAATGGAAAAGGAAAGGCTGCCGTGGCCTTCTTACGAAAAATTATTTGAATAGGCTAGCAGCAATAAAAAATATAATCGTGAGGTGCAAACTCTGCGCACCGTCTCTTAAAACATAATCAACAAACAGAAAGGCGATCTCCAATTAGCGGAAACATTTGCAGGTAGGCAACCTATACGTCACTTTCAATAATACTTACAGTTATAAAAAAATAATAATGGCTCGTCGATATCTTCCAGCTGAAACACGCTCAAGTAATTCATGAAATCGAGGCGTCCAAGAGGTCGGAGTTTTGGAATAATTCGCGGGTTCTAATTTTCGCAACGCGGTGGGATCGCAATATAGATTCCAACGTGTTTATATATTACCGGAATAGTTCGTGGGACCTATTTTTCGCGAACTGTAAGCGACTCGCGAAATTCACGAAAATGAAGTCGTTTACAGTATATCATAAACTTATCGAGTTGATTCTTGCCATGCTAAATATAAATCGGTCTTCTTTTTGAGACGCATAACATCGATACAAACATTGCTATCCTAATGATTAGCTACATGACGATCCTAAATTTATTACCTATTTTAGGAGCTTTTTGGGTGTTACCGTGTACTGGATTAACCCAGAATCCCTGGCAAGAGAGTTGCTGCTATTGCGACACTAGTTTTAGGGAAGCGACCACAGTTCGCGTGCTACGGTTACCCACATCCGGCATATTACGCGTCCACAGACAGAGGCAGCGAATCATCGTGGCTGAAATGTTTTCGTAAGTTGTCGTAATCTTTAAATGATTGACGTCGTTTACAAGTTTCTCTTATCAGCCATTTTTACGTGAGTTTTATTATACCAGAACTGTCGCATTATAGTTTCTTTGTATTATTTTCAAGTTTATTTTTTGTTGCTTTTACTTGGATAGCATTTGCATAAGCTCTGAGGAGACTCAACACGCACCTGTGAATTGGTCACCATTGATTCGGGAGCCCCGATTCGGTTGTTATAAATTTCTGAGCCATTATTATTCCAACTCAATGTACATAATTTGCAATATCATAAAACGTGTGTAGTTGCGTGTGGTGGTATTAGTGCATGTTGATTGTAGCTTGATATAACACTAATAAAATATTCAGATATGATTGTAATTGTCGCATTTTTATTTGCCTGGCTAACAAAAGTGTGTCAACCCAACTTTGCCTAGCGATCGGGCGGGCGTCTCGGAGTATATAAAATAATTTATTTTTATTTATAGAGAATATAAGAACGCAGGAGTTCATTACTTCAAACTGTTAAGTTCTATAGTTTATTCAACAAATTTCATAAACGGAAAGTAAAATACGTGACATTTATACAGCGGCCATATAACTCGTTTAAAGTTATATGGCCCAAGGTGGGTAACTCTCAGAAATAAGTAGTTGTAAAGTAATTGCATTACTTTTCAAAGTAATTTGTAATGCAATGAATTACTTTCACGTAGTAGTAATTGTAATTGTAGTTAAACTACTTTTGTAGCAAAGTAATTCTAATTGTAATTAAATTACATTTTGAAAGGAATTTACCCATGTATGGAAATGACCACATGGGATTGGGAAAAAGCAGAAGGAAAGGTTCCGGCTGAAACTGCGACAGGTCCAGACGGCATGCCAATGAGACTGATAAAAGTTCTAGGCAAAACAAGCAAATTGAAACTAAAGCAGGTGATTGACCAGATATTATGGGAGGGGAGGTACCCAGTGACTGGAAATTGAGCAGGATGGCATCATTATATTAGGGCGAAGAAGACAAAGACAGTATCAAATCATACCAACCAACCACAGTAACTTCAGTAATATACAGGCTAGCTATGCAAATTGTAAAAAGAAGAATGGAAGAATGGGCAGACATAAAGCAGATTCTGGGGGAGCGTCAAAACGGTTTCAGGAGAGATAGACGACTAGATGATAACTTACTCGTAATCACTCAGTGCATAGAGATAGCGATGACAATTATGGGTAGCATTTTTGGACATCAAAGGGGCATATTACAACGTGAATCAGGAAAAACTCTGGGACCAACTGAAGGGATATGGGCTAGGGGAAACCATGGTTCAGTTTCTAGAATCGGTTTATACGGAGAATAGGGTGATAATAATATGGGAAGCCGAAACTACAAGAGCAGCGGCAATAAAAAAAGGACTTAGACAGCGTTTCCCATTGTCTCCCTTGCTCTTTATGATATACCTTAGTAAGATGGAAAAAAGATTAGAGCAGTGCCACCTAGGTTTCGATCTGTCTTACATGGAGGAAGGACATAAAGTAAATTAAGTATTGCCAGTGTTAATGTATGCAGATTACATTGCACTCGTAGCAGAAAGTCGTGAAACAATACAGGAACTGATTAGGATTCGCGGCAGGAAAGGGAACAGTTTAGACCTAAACTTCAGAAGGGACAAGTCGGGTATAATAGTTTTCAACGACGAGAAGTCGGAACCCCTGGAGATATAGGAAGCAGTGATAGAACACGTAGAAAGTAAAAATATCCGGGAGTATGGCTAAGTGCGGGAAGAAAGTACCTAAAAGAACAAGAAGATATTCTAAAAAAGAAGGGGAAACGAGATTCAGCTATCATGAAACACAGGGCACTGTGGAACTGTAATAGATAAGAAATTGTTAGGGGTATATGGAAGGGAGTCATAATGCCAGGACTGTCATTTGGGAATGCTGTATTGTGTATGAGGTCAGAAATTCAGGCAGGTTTAGAGATACAGCAAAGGAGGATGGGTAGGTTGGCATTCGGGGCACATGGCAAGACACCCAATGAGGGAGTACAGGGGGATATGGGTTGGGCATCTTGGGAGAGTAGAGAAGCGATCAGTAAAGTTAACTTTGAACAAAAACTAGCTGAACTTGAGGATGCACGGTAGGCAGGGAAAGTGTACAAGTATCTACATATGAAAAGTCGAAACACTAAGTGGACAAACCGAACCCGAAAGCTGACATTTAAATACATCCCTACCGAAAAACCCAGTGTAACTTTTCTCTACCTGGATTATGGAACTTGAAATTTATCTGGATTTTATCTGGATTGCAGGTTTTCAGAAATTATTCCTTTGTCTGCAATCTGGATTTTGGGTTCCCAGAAAGAGATTTCCAGTTCCATAATCCAGATAACAAGTTATATTGGGTTTTTCGGTAGGGATTCAACGAGATGGGGCCGATCAGAGCATATCAGTAGAAATGGAAGTAAAGGAAACAAAGAAAATTGTGGGTAGAGAGAAGGCAGGGGAAATCAGCGTTAACAATATATAGGGCACGGAAACAAGAAATAAAGAAGGAACAGTTGTATGATAATTCACTGTGGAGCTCATTGCTGTTTAAAGCTAAAACGGGAGTACTAAAAACGAAAACACATAGGGCTGATTTCCTGGAAAAAGACACTCTATCCGACGTATGCAAACGCGAAAGGAAAACTATAGAACACGTAATTTGAAGGTGAACGGGGCTTCGTCCTACTTTCTTGGGGGGGGGGGGGGGGGGCGATGATTACGGATTTGGAGGAGGCACCGGGATTCGCAGACATGGTTGGACGAATGGATAGGGAAAGAACTGAGGTAACTAAGAGGAGAATGGAAGATTTGTGAAAAAGATCTAGGGAGGGGTAAAAATACAGATAAAATAAGCAATGGAAACACTTTATCGAGGGGGAAGGTGGGGAAGGGGGGAAGGGTTGTGTTAGAAAAAAGAAATACCAATTTTTAAGAAAAGGAAGGATGACAAAATGTTAGGCTAGGTGGCGCAAGCTGCCGACCGTTACAAAGGGTATAGCCATTACCACCCATCCATCCATCCATCGTGAAAGGCATTGGTTCAATCTTTGGACTGTAGAATTTGTTCTAACTGATTCGAAGCAGTTTTATGTCGTCGAATGGATGCTTTGGAAGCCCGCTCCAGTATCCGTGCTCAGGCACGGAACAAATGATTGACATATTCTATTTTTTAGACTGCTTGATCGACTGGCAAGCCTTCCTGCCACTGGCGTCACGGCACTGAAAAGTGCGGGTATATTTGAATGTTGGTTTTTGCGTCATTTTCATTGGCCGATTTCACAATAACTATTATTAACTTCGCGATACTAAATAGCATACCGGAAAGTGTAACGGCCGGGGAGTCAGAAAATATAGTAAGTTGAGGTAGCTCAAAAAACCTGTGGAGCACCCCTTTAACTGAAACAAAGTTTAGAAGGTGCGAGCACGCCAACGAGGTAGAGGGCCTTAGAGCAGTAAAATGGCAGCTGAAAGTGACACCCCCCTTTGGTCGCCGCCATGTTTCACATTTTTGACCACTAGACACGTGACCTTATAGTTTTACGTTTAGATTTTAACGGAGTATCGCGCACAAATAATTGCTTACTGACCTCTAATAACAATACCAACGAGATAAGTTACGTTTCTTTTGTTTTAAGTCCGAAATGTGTTTTTACGACCAAAACTAGGGCAGTTTCGCAATGCATCCGCTAGATGCCGTCAACCAGGGATGGGCAAAATACATGCAAATATGTATCGAAATACAAATACAGAATACTTCGTCAAAAATGTATTTAATTACGAATGTAATTACATTTCCGAAAAAGCGCTTAAGTGCAAGATACAAATACAACCAAATGTATTTGGTCTCCTCCAAATACTTTTCCAAATACATTCCTCAAAATTTACGTCAGCGACTTCTTGGCACCTACAGCGTGTTTCTGGGTATCTCATTCTAATTTTGCATCGCACACTTGGGAGTTAGTGTGCAAGGCTCTAGTAACATAATAGAAATATAGTCACAAAAAAACTGTAATCAGCTTGGACGTTATAGGTGAAAAAAGTACAGAGCTTTTTTTTTGTCGATTACATTTTGGTATAGACCAACAAAAAAACTGAGACGACCAAGACGCGCAGCACTAGCTAGATCATTTTTTATTGTTGCAACTCGCACCAGTTACGAAAATTTGGACGACCCGCGCATTTAGAATGTTCCAGGCAAAAATATGGATGGAAATCAGGCTGGAAAGCATCACAAGTTGTCACAGGCACTTATTTAGCCAGACTGCCTGAGAACGTCGATTTCGTCACTTTTCTTGCCTTGGACTAGCACCGTAATCACAAAGTCACTAAATGCTTGTGCCTGATTGAGAGACACTGCATTCGGTGCAGAACGTAGTTTTCTTCCTGCTCTGGACCGTGACAAGAATTTGAGGGATGTATTTTCGCCCACAAAATTTTATTTAATTACAATTGTATTTGAAATACCGACGTTTTAGTATTTAAATATACACGTCAAATACATTACCCAATTTGTAATTAAATACAAATACAAAATACACAAAGTATTCGAAATACGTATTTCAAATACTTGTATTTGAATTACTGCCCATCCCTGCCGTCAACCATGGTGCTGTCTTTTTGGTTTTTATCGGACATAGACACTGATCTCTGGGACTAAAAGTATTGAATAGTTTATCATGTTTTTTTACAGCGATCGCGATACAAATCTCGGCTCAGATTGGCGTAAAAGCCTCAGGATTCGGCACGGTCACGTGTCTAGTGATCAAAATTGTACAAAATGGCGGCAGCCGAGTGGGGGTCACTTTTGCCTGGAGAACGGGGTACGCGGGTGGCGCCAATAAACCTGTTGTTCGCTGTTTTTTTTTTTTTTTTTTTTTTTGTGGTTGTTGGAATAATATTTTGAATAAAAAAAAGCCGAATCTTCACAACCCGCGGTTGACGTTAAGTGCTTCTCCTGTCCGTATCTTTGTTCCGTCCTAGTCTATTGGGCTAATTCTACTTAAACAAAAGATAGATAGATAGATAGATAGATAGATAGATAGATAGATAGATATTACGAGCGGCACGACGACGTACATTTGGAGCGGCTTGATCGGATGATTTGGGTCCACCTGATTGTAACAGTCTCGGCGTGGACGGGAGCATAGTGTTTAGTCATGACCACCGTGGTCATGACGCTCATCACGAGCTTCACTTGTCGTGGCATGAAAAGGAGAGAACAGGAAAGGAAGGATCACTGCTTGTTTTCTCATTCCTTTTTCTGTCATCTTAATCTTTTTTCCGCGTGCTTTCATAGTAATCGCCTTAACTCAGAGGCAACCCCTCGTTAAACGGCATGGCATCGGGTTTTAAGAGTCCGTTTATAACCCTACGGCTTCCGCACGTGCTTGATGAACGCGACCCTTCAATTCTTGCTTCCCCTCAGTGCCCAGCTGGTAGCGCAGCAACCAGGAGCGCATGTGAACTTTTAGGGAGTTTCTATGACCGCGGCTCCACCTAGGAGCAATCACCGCAGTCGTCGGCTCGCAGCTTCGCCGTTTCTCCGAAAGAGGGAGGAACTGAACGTCCATCGGTGGCGCTCATTCATTGCGCCCGTATGGCCCGGATATTTGAGAGAACGAGCTTTCGTTTGTTCACTTTTTTATGCAAGATTGCAAGCAGGGCGACTGGTCGCCGCTAGAGCCACTCGATATGGCAGCGTAGCTGCCAGAGTAGCGCCACGCTTTTCCCTGTGCCGCCTCTCACCGTGATTGGTCACACGCGGTACCATAGCAACGAGCTGAGCTGGCTCGGTTCCCTTAGCAACCGAGTGACTACTCGTCACGTGACCTCGCAAGAGCCATGATGTCACCGGTAAGATGGCAGCGCCGAGAGCTGGTGGATACGAGTTTGTTCGGTGCGCGGTAGTCGTAATGTGCCACTGCTTGTCTACGATTTCGGACTTCTTCGTGCTCTCTGACGCAGGTATAACGTGAAGATCTGAAAGAATGTGACTTTATACCTTTTCTGTGCAAGATCGCTCTGGATATTAGCACCTGTGCGACAGCATCAGTCATATCGCCGTAGCAGTGCTCGTATTCCTGGATGTGTTCAAGGATCGATAAGATATTTTGCATGCAATTTTCGCATACTCCTAGCCTTGTTTGAACGTTGGAATGTCTGAGAATCAATGCGAATTGTATGCGTCGCATGTTGGACCTTGGGGAAGTTGTTTCAGCCCCAGGTAACCGCGTAATCACAAACTTTTAGCGAGGAAGCTCCTGCGATCTTTACGTTTTGTACTAATCAACGATCTTACGATATAGCTTTTAGGATAACATTTTCGCATTTTCTAGCTTCCTTTGAACGTTGGAATGTCTGAGAATCGAAACGAAACGTATCCGTCGTGTGTAGGGCCTAGGGCAAGTTGTTTCAGCCCTGGGTCACCGAATAATCACAGCAACTTTAAGCGAGGAAGCGCCTGCGACCTTTAACCTTTTGTACTAATCGACGATTTTACGAATTGACAGTTCTAAAGACTTTGATAAACGTCCTTTCGTTGCAATAGCTTGCATTTGATCGCAGTGTTTTTTTGTTTTTGTTTTCAAGTGACAAGCTGGCGTTTGCTCAAATGACGTATATGAAATGACCTGCTCTATAAGAATGCATCAACACACACTGTTACATTTATATGCTCAGAGGTGTGTTCGTCTTTGTAATTAACACGTTACAGACAATTATTTTTTACGAGCGTAATATTTATTTTCTGTAGCTGGGCCCGTCTTGTACTCGTTAATGTCCGTGCGCTATGATGCTATCATCATGTGTGTATGGTTCTAAATATCCTCTCTGCAATGCCTACAAAAGCAAAAATGACGTCAGCCGACCCCAGCTCACGCATTTGACACGAAAACTGCGTCACTCGCACGTATGCGCTCGTCAGCAATTAATTCGTCGATGAATATTTGGATTCGCGTTCGTGGCCAATGAGTGCACATGAGTGCACATGCGAATGACAAGTTCTACGGTGTGCTTAAAAAGCACGGTGCAAGCTTGGGGTCATCGCACCGGTGCCCTAGCATGTCACGACCGCGTGATTCCACTGTTCTCTTTTGAGTTGAGGATTAAGGCTAAGGAGGAAGAAGTTAAAGAATCATTTCATGGCCCCTTTAACACGGGTATACGTGCTACACCAGATAAAAATATTGACATTTTGCATGCCGGTAAACTTCCGGACGACCACTTGGCCTGTCGGCAAGAACACCTCATATCCGGCGCCCTTCTCTTTTGATGACGTTAACAATCCTTTGTAGACCACCGTGCTGTCCTTCTTGGTTTAACCCCGTCGACTGTCCATCGCGTAAAACGAGGGTGATACCGTCGTCGACGTCGCTCCCCGCCAGTCGGTGAGATAATCTCATCTTGAATGAATGATTGGGTCTTGAAGAAGTATGGTGCTAAGCATACATTCTCTTACTATGGGGCAGTCGAGCAGCAGTCCTGTCCCAAGGCAATCGTTCAGTTGTGGCCGGCGTAATCGGATTTTGTTCCATAGGAGCGAAGTCCGACAGTACAAGGACAGTACGTTCGTCCCACGAAGCCGCCGCCATCCCGGCGGCGCGGAAAACCACTCGCCTTGTCCGTGCACGCTGCAAATCGTCTTATTTCACAGAAGAAACAGGCACCGCTCCTCCAGAGGCCCGTGCCGTACCGCCATGCAAAGCGTCTTTTGGTCTTTTACCACGTTTCAATTAACGAATGGAGATATCAACTAGATAAAGGTTGCCGCCCGGCGTCGCTAGCAGTACGGTTACCATAGAAACCTCCCAGGCCCAAAATGGAGATCACTATAGGCGCTTCTGACGTCGTGTATCTAGATAATTTTGCGTCGTGTCGCTACTCTGGCAGCTACGCTGCCATATAGAGTGGCTCTAGTCGCCGCTATCTCTCTTCTCGTGCCAGCAAGCGCAGGCAACTACCAGCCAGCCAAAGCTACGTTCACGCGCACACTGCCCGTGCTTGTGGGCCACCAGTCGGCGGTGGCAATCAGTGCGCCGAACGACGTTTCATCGATAGATCGGTTCGTCGACATGCGATGTTTCGTTTGCAGCTCGTTTCATCAAAATGCTTCCCGCATTCGTTTCATCGACAGATCTTGCGACGTTTCGTCGAGCACAACCTTGCCGTTTTCGCAACAAACTTTTTGCGTCTCGATTAAAGTCACGGGATTATTGCACTGCAAGAGGGCACGCGTACAACTGGGACAAGTCCGGAGCTCGTTCCTGTAGCTTTAGATACCTATAGCTTTTATTGACGTCCCATCAGCCGCCATTGTGGTCGCCTTGCTGCTATGCTCGTACCTCCCGTAGTACACATTTCGCACCATCGAATTTCTTTTTCGCGGCAGGAATGACCATCAGCACGGTGCGATCAGGGGCGGATGCAGGAATTTCTTGAGGGGGGGGGGGGGGGGGGGGATGTTCAGCTGTTGGTCAGCGTGCCATATGTTTAGAAACCCCCTCCCCATCTCCCTCGCTTCATGCCCTAAATTTTACGCATGCTGAAATCAAAAGGAGAGTCAGGACATCCGGACACCCCCCCCCCCCCCCTCCCCTCTAAATATGCCCCTGGGTGCGATGATGTCATATGAAAACCACGTATAGGCTTGCAGCGCAGTGTAGGTTGCAAGTTGCAACGAAGCATAGCGTAGGTGATCAGATGCCAGTTTCTCGACTTTACGTCCTCATTTACAACTTACAAGCAATTTTCACAAATATTCGATCATAAACTGTCGTCCGTGCTCAACAAAGCATGCTTCATCTCCATTAATTAGCGAGCTTCGTTCGTCGCACTTTTCATTTGCAATTTCTCAATATTTTCATTTGAGATTTTTTATTGTGTTCACGTTTGAGAAACCTAAAGAAGGTGTGCTTCAATGTTCGGACCCGGAGCGGCTCTGTTTACCAACAAGGCCGGAAGGCCGCGCATACGCGGTAGCTGTGTGGGCAAAAGCGGCCCGGCTCTCAGTGTTTTTACCATTGCGTTGTGTGGCGTGCGCTCGTTGTTGACGTTGTAGGGACGCTCCTAGCTTTATTTGTGCGTCGCATTTCCTGACAACGTATCTCGTATGCTATACCCGACTATCTGAGCTCGCTACCCGAGCCTGAACGGCAGCGGTACCGAAACAAACTGTGCGCGGACGGCGTTGCCTACGAGGATCCGTACGCCTTAAACAAGGCCTGCTGGACTTCCGACGCGAAGTTGCTGCCACCGAAGTCGACGGCTCAGGTCTTCGTTTATTTAGTTTTTTCGCCAAGCCAGTTCACGGCCGGCACGGTGCAGGCGTAGAAGTCTCTCAAGGCCTACGATTGCTTCGAGTCGGTTTCCGCACTGCCGGCGGGATCAGCAGACAGTGGGTCAACGTAAGTGTATTTAGTAATTAATTGAATACACACAGCGTCTTGAAGTCAAGGTATGATATTTTCCCTACCCTCATGACCACAAGCCATGACAAACGGTAACGCTTTGTCCGTTCTGCAGTCTTGGAGGTAACACGTTACAAGTAACGGCGTCACCAGGAACGCGTTACTTTTTTCAGTAACGTAGTAACCTACTCGTTACTTTTTCGAAACAGTAACGGGTAACGTACTTACGTTACTCGTTACTACTTGTCATGTCTTGAAAAAAATTACACCTCAATTTTTTTTCGTGTTTTTAGGGGTCAAGCCATGTTTTTCTTGGCGTATTTTTCTCGTGAGTATTTAGGTGAAACCGTAAAGAGATAAAGTAATTATGTTTAGTTTCTGCACGAACATAATAGAGAGTTTTAGTAGACCGTTTTCGGTTTCCCGCTCCGCTCTATGGAAAGCGGAGTCGCCATCGCGCATGCGCGACCCGCTCTGGGATTTGAGCGTGTAGCGTCAGCTCCGCTATCGTCGCCATTTTGAGAATCACGTTCCACTCTCAGTAAAGGTTCAGTAGATGGTGCTTTTCTGGAAAGGTGGGTGCTCGCTATTTGAAATCATGCTTGGGAGCGCGCTTGACCGTTATGAACCTCGCTGCACTAAGAAGCTGCGCAGACTTTGTTTGAAAAGGCGTCCCCCAGAAAACGTTTCACGGTGGTCAAGAACCTCTGGCTGCTTCGAGAAATCGCTGGCCGCAATCCTTTCACGGCCCCTGAACGGTGGGAACAGGTGCTGCCTTGTCTAAGCCGGCGGGCTCGATTTTTCTACGCGAGATGACGACGACGACGTTGAGAGGATGACACACCGGGCGACGGCGGTGTCTCAATCTGAGCCCTAGGCCTCGGTTCCTCGGAGGCGGCAGCTTCTACTTCGGCTGGACTACCTCCTTGGAGCATGATTCTTTGACCCCAGTGGACCCCAGTGAGCAATAGCGCCATTATGTTCCTAGTGCTCCTTTATGCACTGATCGAACGGCGTGCAAGATCCTTATAGCTCGCTGCTCACCCGCCCAACCCGCCTCCACGAAGTCTGGACTTCTGCGAATCGGACTGCCACCCTCCCCAATACCAACAACCCATGTCGTCGTCATCTTGCACGTATATACTCATCACATTACCATGTTCCCTAGACGCGGCACCGCGGGCCTCGGTGGTACGGGCTGCTGCTTTCCGCGGTGCCGCGGCTCTCCAGAGCCAAAAATTAAAGGTTAAAGACCAAAGACTAAAGCAGTCGGCAAACGGACAGATATTTTGTTCGGTTACTTCAGGCAACAAGACAGTGAAAATTAGCGAAAGCGAGTGCTCCATTTATATCTCTACTTTTTTTTCCCAATGAAATGGGTCTTTTCTTCTTCGTATGCTTCGGTCTGTGATATGGTGCCTTGGTGTTTATGTACACTGCGCGACACTGTTGGCGGGAGCATTCAATATCTTGTTTTCATTTTTCACCTTAAATTCGAGGGGCTGATATTTGCCTATTGGTGTGGAAGAAAGCGCTCGTTTGGGGCACTAATCTGAGCGACAAATTTTCAGCTTTTTCAATAGCTGTCAAGGAAATAAACTGCAAATAAAAGCGATTTTTTTCGTGTTCGTATTAACAGTGGAGCGCAGTGTATGTATCTGCCTTGGGGGGTGACATGAAACCATTTTGCTTGACTATACACTTTTTATTTCTTTTGTGTGTTTATGAAAGTGCGTTTTTCAGCTTGAGCTCCTGCCTAGTTTCTGCCTCACTTGTGCTAGGGTCTTTTCTTGCAATAGAAGGCCACGCAACATAGGCTACTCTTACAATGCTGAATTCAACAGTAACACTGTAATTTGGTTAGATGCAATATTCACACGCACATCTGAGAAGTAAAATGGGAGTCGTTAGTAAACGTTTTTTATTAAAATATTTCTAGATGCCTTTCAGCCCAGTTGGACAGGTATTTCGCTCAGTATAAAAGCTTGAACATGATTTACTGTGATAATTTTGTGCATTCTAATATTAAACAAACAAAAAAATGCCCATGGTCTTTGTAGGTTTCGTCCAGCCGTCAAATTATGCCGTCTGCGCACATCACTGCCTGGTGCGTCACGACGAGCACCCTCTTGGGGTCTTCTTCTGATTTTTTTGATGGACGGCATATGGGCATGCTGTGCGGTCAACAAAACCCCAACAGTTGTTCAGGGGTGTTCCCTTGTCCTTGACGGCCTAATAAAAAAGACAAAGAAAAACACTCTTACAACACGGCAGTATTTAAACACTACCAAAACATGTGATATGGGACTTGTTACTCCTCTAAGATAAAGCGTATTTCCATTGTAGGGTTGTAAAAAACTTGGTATCGTAAATTAATATATATATATCGTTGTTCCTAAATTCTGCTAAGCTTTGAGGCCGTCAAACTGTGCATGCGAGGCCCGCTACGCCGGAATTCAAAACGAAACTTCTGAAAACTGTTCTAATCTACCACTATTGCTTAGAAGTCCAGGGTTGTGTTTGCTAAATTTTGCATTGTTTATGCCTGTCTGGTTTTCACCAGACAATAAATTGACGTGGAATATTGTTTCGACCGTTATTGGTAACTCTTTTCAAAACACCACCGGGTAGCATTCGGCCGCCATATTTTGGGCATCGCTTTTAGTGCGAGACTTGTGACTAGAACCGATCTCATATTCCGTATTGACGCAGCATTCGTGTCTAATACATTTAGACTCGCATCCGCGACAAACAATGACGCAGCCCTCCTGCTCCCTAGACACTTGGCCAAAATAAGGCGGCCTCGAAGACTAGCGGCACCATGGGTTGCACTTTTAAAAAGGCTGCATCCAAGTTTCTATTATTTTCTAAATCTACCAAGGAAATCCAAGGCGAACATTTCCTTAGGAAAGTTAAACAATTCAAAAGTTGCGAGCGAGTGTGAATAAATAAAGCTGAGAGGGAATGGTTTCTTTGGTGCAGCTTGCGAGCGCTGTACTCGTGGTCAGCTTTCAGTGGCATTTTCGACAGGAGGGCGCGTGCACAGGTATAATAGGCGTTCAAGCACGCGCACCCGTACATCTGACTGCATAGCCATAGAACGACCACAAAAACGCGACGACTTTACCGACGCCGTGCTGGTTGCAAAGTGATACTCGTTCACTTTGTTTGATTAGGCTGTTTTGTGTTACATAGAACTCAAATCGAATGGTTTACTTTTCACGCGCGGTGCGTACGCTTTACTTCTTGATTCGACCTCTTTCAAGCTGGGGTCACGGTGAAAAACATCGACGCGTATTGAGAAAGTGCAGCCATCTTGAGATCTAAGCGATCACGCTAAGGACGCTGAGCGCAGTCCGCTCTACAACTTGTGAAGCGGAGCGCACGCTCACTCCGCTAACTATACGCTCCAACTCAGAGCGGGCCACGCATGCGCGGTGGGGACGATGCTTCTCGCAGAGCGTAGAGTAGAGCAAAGAGGGCTCATAAAGGTGGCCTACTAATACTCACAGATTACTAACGCGCACGTCGTGACTTGTCCTGACACTGCCCATGTACACCTTTGGTGTATAGAAAAAAGTAACTTTTCACCAGACAGAGCAGCCGTGCTAGAAACAATGGAAATGCGAAATTTACACAAACCATGCAGGGTCTTACCTGTGAGCACAGCTCCAGTTTTGCCAGGGTCAACCACCTATGTTTGTTTATGTCAGCGAGCAGGTGGCCGAACCTCTCGTTGATGTGACCGACGATGAGGTTCACAAATATGCAGAACACCGACAAGTTCCGTCCAAACGCTCATCCAAGTACGAACAGACGGTTGGGATAGGCCAGTCGAGGAAGAACCATGGAAAGCGTCTCGCTGTCGGGTGCTGGTATTTGGAGGCCCGCTTGCAGAGCAGCCAGGTCATTCTTTAAGCGGGATAGCCTCCTAAAGGGTTTCTCTTCTACGTTGGAAAGATCCAGCAAACCGCGTTCGGAAAGGAAGCTTCGGTGCTTGATGGCACGAGGGATACGAATCATAGATTCGATGTCTCGCCAGCTTAATCTAGTTAGTAGAAGTCTCCTTCCTTGAGAACAGCGGGGATTCATCGTGCTGATGCCTTGCTAGCCTAGAGCAACACTGTACTCGTACTTCGCAAAAGAATGTACTCGCAATGCGCAAACTTCGTCCTTTTCTTTCATTTTTCTACTTCGAATAAGTAACTCTGTTTCATTTTTAATTCGAGGGGAGCAGAAGCTACAAGAGCGACTGCCGGCCTTTCAGCGTCCTTGACCAGCACGCGCGCTCGTGCAGTGCAGGTACCGTTTAGAGCAACATGCTCAAGCTTATACCTTCGGCTTCACTTGCACACAAGGTGGAACGATTGCATTTATATTTTATAGCTTAATATATTTTCGGGTGTGTGCCTACTCTTTTGTGTTTATTATTGTCGTCTTCGTTTTTACTACCTCTACAATCACGCTCCCTTTTACTCTCTTGGTGTTAACGCTTAGGTTTTTTTGTCTTACTAGTGCTATAAACATCCACTTGTGGGGCTACGCAAGCAAATTTTTCGAACCCGCTCAAAACGCTCTTACGCTAAAGAAAAACGCTCTACTAAAACGCGTTTTTTGACCTCCGCTTTCCATTCCGGCGAAGCGGGCCGCGCATGCGCAGTTTGGCACCCTCAGAGCGGAGCGGAAGATGAAAACGGTCTACTAAAACTCTCTAATGTTTCTTGATATATGAGCAGATGCATACCTCTATCGTCAAAACCGTAAAACGTATTAAATCATAATTTAAAAAAGTAACGCAGAAGTAACGTGTGTTACTATTTACCGGTAGTGGTAACGCGTTCCTTTTATTTTTAGGTAAAGTAGGTCGGTAATCGGTAACGCGTACCTTTTATTCGCAAGTAACGAGTAACGTATTTCGTTACTTTTTTTCGATAACGCCTACAACACGCCGATCCCCTTCTGCTGGGTAGCACGGATGTAGCGAGCCTCCGACGAGCGCTTGACCGGTGCTTTGTGCACGAACACCGTGGGAACAAAATCCAGATGGTCTTGATCGGACGACGGTTTTCCTGCACATAAGCAAGCCTCGGGACGAAGATTGAAATGGAAGCCGCACTTGCCTTCAAGAAAGTGCTTGCTGCACACAGGGCCGGCCTGAGAGCAGCAAGCGCCCTGGGCAAACTGCAGCCGTGGCGCACCCCCCCCCCCCCCCCCCCCTATTTTCGCACCCAACACCACGTTGTTTGCAAACATGCCACAGTGACCCAGCGCGAATGGTCGCGATCTTGTCGTTGTCAGTCGAAAACCACATCCTAAAAACGAACGACGTTCGCAAGCATTGAGAGTTTGTCGGCACCGGGTTCAAAGGTTCAAGAATCAATTATTTCTTAGAACAACCAAACTTCAGCTGTGGGTCTCTCATAGGCAGCTAACGTCTGATGGACAGAGAAAACAAAAGCACAAGTTAACCTTGTCAAATACCCTAGAAGGAAACCTTCCAAGGCTTCAACATCGCAAATTGGTCTGCGTCTTGCGTCATATCCAGGCTAGGCGCTATCCTGTTTTCAATGGACAAAATTGCCAGTGACGATATGCTGCCATCTGCCAGGGCTGATCTTAGGTATGCCTTAATTAACTTCAATTTTGAGAAACTACTCTCAGTGGTGGCCACTGACACTGGCAAAGTGAGGAGGATCCTCAGTGACACCCACGTATACAGGAATTTGTCACATAGATTGTTGTCCAGAATGAACTGGAGGACGTCCTGGCGAGCCCTGCATCCAGTGGGCAGCAGGCTGCATAGTTAGATCAGCTCCTCGCAGAGATCTGTACCGTGGATGCCTGCACTTTCTATGTGTTTCAGACTCTCAGTGGATGGTCAAGGCCTTTGCAAAGTTTAAGAAGTCCTGCTTTATCGGGAAGTCGTGTGAGGCCGTAAAGGAACCCCCAGAAGCTCACGTGCTGCTCCATCTGCGTGAAGCGTTCCTCAATCGAAATCTTACGGTGTCAATCATCTCGTAGAAGAACTCTCGCTTGAATTTTGTCTCAATATCATTAACCTCGTCTTGGCACTCATTACAGAATTGACGCTTTTTCCGCCGCAGTTGGGGGGCCGGTTTCATCACAATATCAACACCCATGTTCTAGGGAAGACCGTTCGCAGTTTCCAGTTGAAGTTTCGAACCCGACATCGCGATAATTGTCGATGTAATCGCTGCATGCTTTCATCAGCTGGGTGGTTGCTGCGACGTCCTTGGTTTTGCATTGCATGTTCTTGCTTACAAGATTAACTTGAAAAAAGAAATGTCGTACCATACAACAATGTAAACGGGAACTTAAGGTCCGTGAGCTGCACTGCAAGAGTTCGTTCTTAGTGTCGGACGCAACGGTCTGCCTGCTGTGATTCGGCCATTCATGCGCAACATTATAAATTTAGTTGTTTTTAGCGGTTTTCGGGATTCTTGCGGCGGGTTTCTGAATGTTGAGTTGGCAACACTGGTCGGCATTGCGAGTCCAGAGTCGTCGCTGGTCGCTCACACACACACAAAAAAGAAAGAGCTGCGGATCCAAAAGTTATTTACACATATTATTTTCAGTCGGTTTGAAGCCTCTGGGCACAGAGACTCACCGGATGCCCAGGGGGCATTAATTCGCTTAGCTTATTGCTAGAGACTCCAGATCGAGCGTTACCCAAAGGGCAGCTCGAATTCCGGGAGGAATCGGATTCATTTTACCCCCGGTCAGACCTCGTGAGCGAAGGCATTCTTCGGCTCAGAATAACTTGGCAAAGGGCGAAGCCTACATTTCCGGCGAGTCAATCAGGGACTCTGACCGAAGCACGTAATAACTAAGAGCAAAAATCCGTTCCAATAGTATTTTGGCCCGTGACTCGCTCCGACACACTGATTTGCTCGCCGATGAGTTTGGCACCACCGTTTGATAACTTGCGCTAAGAGTGCGGCATGCTGGCTCCATCACTTTTTGCGAGTAGGTTTTAGTCCGCTCGTAATTCGAGAGCTGTGCGGAGGTGATCGCTTGCCTAGTCGTTCATGATTCATTCCATGGCACTTTGAATCTCACGGAGGAGAGGTTCTCTATAGTGAAACATCCGCAGGTGGCTGAGAGTTGATGGACGTAAGTTATAACAAGAACGTAGTCGTTGGTTTTGCGGCCGAAATGCCAAACGGCGAGCGACACCACCTTCTTCTACATGTAGGGGAAGGGGGGGGGGGGGGGGGGGAGGGGGGGGGGGGCGCCCTTCGCGATGCGGTCGTTTTTTTGTTTTTTATTATATCCCTTCGGAGGTTTGAGCCCTGCACGACCTGGCGGCCCTTTCGGCGCCCTCCTATGAATGCCGCCCTGTGCGGCTGCACAGGTCGCCCACCCCAAAGGCCGGTCCTGGCTGCACAAACGGTAGTTCGCGCGAGGCGACCATAAGAGCTGCGCTCTAAAATAGTGATAGGACGCTGCAAAAGGAAAATTGCATTAAAAGCCTGGTAAGTGCAAAAACAATTAAAGGAAGATCCATACTTGGGGAATGCGTCGACCCCAGGGAAGCGCGACACACGCCCCCTTTTTTGGAAATGCAAGCGCTGACCCCTTAACTTTTTGAGTGTTGGCTTTCTCATCTCCTTTTTTTTTCTACCTCTTTCTGGCTTCAACACGGGGTCAGTGTTAGCGTTTCCCAAATGGAGATGTGTTTGGCGTTTCACAAGGGTCATGCAACGCATTTTCTAAGAATCCACCAATGGATCTTCCTTTACCTTTGTAGGACAAACCAATGCTTGCGCGTCCTACTCGCCCTAGCATCCGAGCGCACACTAGCTTCCTACCTGTGACGTCGTCTCGCTCTGGCATTTGTCCTTCACTACTCTCCTTTTCTGTACGCGACGGGCTTCCCTTTCCACTGTTTTGTACAAAGATGGACGCCGTCAGTTGTTTTCTGCCATGTGGGTACTAATGTAGACAAATTGAAACGATTTTGGGGTCTGTCCCCCTCCCCCCGTTTTCTATTAGCAAAACGTTGACGACGTAAGCCCGTCTCTTGCTATGGGCGACTGAAACTGAGACTACAGTGAAACTCCAGCAGCAAGGAAGCGAACAAAAAAGGAAGATCCTCTGGTGGATGCTTAGGGAATGCGTTAGCATGAGCCTGGGGAAACGCCACAAAGGTTCACCTTCGGAAAACGCTGACACACCATCTTCTGCCGAGCCCGATTCGCACCAGCCTCTGTCGCACGCAGACCCATGTGTGCCTGCAGCTTCTCGCGCCGCATTTTGGCCAGCCGAGCTAGGCGTTGCTTCCGCTCCTCTGTCTCGTTTGCTCGCCTTGCGCGCTCAGCACCGGCATCCGCTGCCTGACGCTGCTTTCCCTGTTCACCGGTTTCGGCAGCCCGACTTGGTCGTTCACAATCCGCCTTCTTTTTCCGCCTACTTGGACCAGCCCTAGTACTTGGATCACACCCCATTTTGTAGCAAAAACCAGGTACAGACTCGCCCCAGCATCCGCGCGCGCATTGGTTACTGCCCCGTGACGTCCCCTCGTTCTCGCCTCGCCGCATTGGCCTTCGCCTTGTGACGTCGCCTCCCTCTCGCTTTTGTCCTTCACTACTCTCATCTCTGCGCGGCGCGCTTCCCTTCCCACTGTATTGTCCACAGATGGATGCTATCAGCTTTTTTCTGTCGTGTGGATACTAATGCTAACGTATTCATAAAGCTGAAATCTGTGGCAGGCAGGGTACGACTATTATTTAAGGACATTGGATTGCACGAGATAAAGTGTTGAAATCAACTGACCCCAACCCTCAAACATAGGCACGCTATACAAGTAAGCCGAATCAAAACAGCAAGCGTGGATAAGGCAAAACTAACCTGAAGTGCCGTCAGGTCCTCCAGAATGCCCAACGAAACCAATTCAAACACACCCGCTCGGTCCTGAAGACACACGCGCGCCTGGTGGAGTAAGATCGTGGCCAAGGAGGACCAGGAGCTTCGCGTCAGGACCTCGCTGCTGAAGGACGGCGACACGCCATCAAAGAGCATCCGCACCAGGCAGCGGGCCGCTCGGAACCCCAGGTTGGGCAGCTGCGGGCTTTTAGAGTCATTCACTCGGGCCACCGACCAGCGGGACAGCAGTGTGGGAACCTAGACAGTCTTGAGCTGGAGGTCATATGAGCAGTCTGTTGCAAAGGGTGATGCCGACCAGGCGTCACTCGACTTCCGATGGAATCTCTAGCTGTGAATCACCTTTGTCACGTCCGAGGGCCATTCCAAGAACTTGTGCGACTGCTTGGGTTCGGGTAAAGTTCTGGTGTGCGACGATATCCTCTTTCCCTCGCGGAGCCAGTTGGGTTCCTGACTGAGCTTAACGTACTATAGAACTCGCTTCGCGAAGACACGAGTCTGGTCATCCAAGAATGAGATCTTGTCCACGTGCGATATCGTTCGCTTGAGGACACTGCCGAGGAAGGAGTTTATTCCGGTGTGTGCTTTGCCTGTGACAAGGTTAGCGACACGGAGAAACAGACTGGGAAGAAGTCTGGCTGCAGCACGGAGACAAAGTCGCCATCGGGGCACATGCCGAGCGGTTTGTTTAAGAAGCTGTGACGCCGCAGACTACCAGTTCAGATCTGGGTCGGTTAACGGCAGAAATTTAGATATTCTAATTAAGACGTGGACGCAGAGGAAGTTGAGGATGACGTGCTTGTCTGACTCAAGCATGTACTCCCCAAGTCTGCGAAAGACCTCAGGCTCGAGCAATCGCGATGCTCCGCGTCGTTGCGAAGCGGGTGACCTTCCTTGATCTCGGAAAGGTACACATCGACTTCTGCTGTATCCTTGAGCATTGCAATACGAATTGAAATGATTAACTCGTTAATCGAAGTTGAAACTCGTTAATCGAAGATAGCATTTCGAATCTCTGTGCAAAGACACAAACCGTTTGCCCAGAAGATTCATAGGCACTTGCACTAATTGCCTGTAAGCAGTGGTCGTCTTCAGGTCACTTGCAAGAAGCGGTTCCGGTACATCCACAGTACTGATATTCCTTTCCGCGGTAAATGGATAAACAGTTACGCCCACACGAAAAAAAACGTGGACGCTTTGGTCAACAGAAACACTCTTGTCGTTAGTTTCCAGCGTGACAGACTCTTTCGCACGGGAGGTGTGAAAGAATTCCTAGACGAACACAACATCTTGACTGAAAATCAGCATGGATTCCGAGAAGGTTTTTGAACATGTACTCAATTAATTGAGACTGTTCACGATTTCTCCTGGGCAATAACCGATGGAAAACAAATTGATGCTATATTTATGGATTTCTCGAAGGCGTTCGATAAGGTCTCTCACAAAAGGTTACATACAAATTGGAAAAATATGTAAGGCCACACAGTTAGACAAGTGGATTTCAGCATACCTTTCAAATCGTCGACAATTCGTAGTTTATGGTGAATATTGCTCTGACAGACGTTCTGTTGACTCCGGCGTTCCCCAGGGCTCTGTGCTCGGACCCCTCCTTTTCTTGTTGTTTATTAATGATATAGTACAAGATGTTCCGGTAAAAATCAGGTTATAAGCTGATGATTGTATCATTTACTCAGAAATAGTAAATCAACTTTTGTTAAATAGAACTTCAAAAAAAAATCACGGAATGGTGTAAAAATCAAATCAAATTGGACGTTTGAGTGATTTATACAGCGTAAGGTTGGTCTGCCAGTAGGGGCGACACTGGTTTACACTGTAGATGAGCAATTTAGCCAGTGCAGTACAACCGCTAGCCTGGGGTCTTTAACGTGCACCACGCAGTAGTGATACACGACCGCACGCCGGTACGATGCTCATCCAGATCGAAACGGGCAGGGGTGGGGCTCGAACCCAGGATCCCTGGGTTCTGCAGCGCGAGCTTTCGCTCCACGCGCGGCGAGCTGGGTGTGCGCTTCAGCCCACTCGGCCACCGATCCCCCACGGAATGGTGTACGAAGTGGCAAATGACTATGAACTTTGCTTTTACAAAAGAAATTATTTGAAGTTTGTTTACAATACTAATATTATTCTTCTATCATAAGTAACACAATATAAACTTTTAGATTACGAATTATTCATAATCTTAGTTTAGCAAAACAGATTGATTACGTAACATTAAATGCTCTTTGAAACGTTTACTTTCTTAGAAGGACCCAAGACTTTCTACTCCTTCCTTGCGTCTTCTAACATATAAAGCTATAGTCTTGCCAACATTAGATTACATGGCTATCAATTGGGATCCCTTCACCAAACTAAACATTAATAAGCTCGATCGTGTGCAAAAAGAAAAGGCAGCGCGCTACATTGATATAGCTTTGGACGTACCTCTATAATTGAACTCTTAACCAGAGCTAACTTAGAGTCATTATCTCTCAGCAATCGGCATTCTCGACTAAAATTTTTCTATCAATTAATAAATGGGCATTATAGGAAGGGCCTGCCTCACCTAATAATCTTCTCATCAGGGTACGCCACTCGACGGAGGCACGCGCTAACAATAACTCATTTTACGGTCGCATAATAATTGCTTCGAGTACTCTTTTTTTTCACGAACGGTGACTGATTAGAATAGCCTTTCTGAAAGCGCTGTTATGGAGCCATTGTTGTCTTTATTTGAATCCCTCCTAAATTACTTTTGTCCATCTGTAAAATATTTGTTCTTTTGTTTCTGCGAGTTGTTTGCTATGTTGTAGGCCTGCATGCCTTGTTAATCAAATGTACCCGCCTGCTAAAATCGCTTTCAGAGATTACAGTATCAATAAATAAACAAAAAATATCACTCTCTGTACTTTCATATTGTAGATTGCAGTAATCTGTCTTCTGAAGGTCGCACTCGGCGCCCCCATGCGGTATGGGTACACAGTCAAAAGTCCGGGCTTGTTGTCGATAAGATACGACCTGAAAGTTTCAGTTCGTTTCCAGCCGTATTCACAACTTCCTCCCTCGGCACAGAAGCTACTGGCAGTTTAGGTAGGTGCACATTTTCTGTCGTACACAAATGTTCAAGTCGAATTACTTTTACTCGTACTTGGCTAGATGGTCTGTGCCACTCAACAGTACTGCAGAGTGATATTTTAGAGCACTTCAAGAATGTTTGCAGCATTCCCCAAATCACGCGTCTGCGTGCCGACAACCCATTGCAAGCACTCGTGTAAACACCACGTAAGAAGTGCGGCTGGGATTTCCGTCGGGAAGAACACCTGTCGCTCTGCACACCCGCAGTACTTTTGGAGCAGAAGTGCATTTATGGGTCAAGCCTGGGCATTCAGCTGGCTGAAGGGAGAGAAAGGGGGGGGGGGGGGGGGGGGGGGTCTCATGAGACATGGCGTTACGGTATTTTGTTGACAGAATATTTGCTATCTCACCAAAAACTAAACTTTTGGCTGTTGTATATCAATGATTGTATTACAGCGAAACTGTCTATGGCTAGGTTCTGGCAGATCGTCTCGGGGTCAGCTAGACCAAGAGTAAACAAACAATTTTGTACAGTTAATGCTGCAGACGCCGGCGCCCACACGCGCACGCCTTTCCCGTATAAAAGATTCGAAGTAAAGTACCAAATTAAAGCGTTGACGAACGCGCGTGCGAGACGCCATTTATTTTAGGCTTTTACTTTAGAACAGTTACTGGTGCAGACGCCGGCGCCGCACGCCTTTGCCGTATAAAAGATTAGAAGTAAATAAGAAAAATAAAGCTTTGACGACCGCGCATGCAAGATGGCATTTCTTTTAGGCTTTTGCTTTGGAACAGTTCGTAGGCACATGCTTGCGCTCCTTGTCAAGTGCATTCATGCTCGTTATTTGTCCCTATTAATACTGCAAATGTCGGGTAACATCGAAACAAACCCAAGACCAACTGTGGAGGCGCAGTTAAGTAGCATTCTCGAAAATATCACCAGGATTAAAAAGAGCCAGATCGATGTGATTGCCGAGCTAGAGCGGGTTCAGAGCGCTCAAAAGACCACCGATGAAAATGTGAGTGAACTTTCTGAGTGAGAGCTCTCGAAGCCCAGTTTGTCGCAGTAAAGGCCTCTCCTGTAGGCGTTGTCTTGACCATGAGGCCTCTGGCGGTATTGTGTCGGAACTTTGCAACAACGCTGAGAATATACTGCGGAGGTCAAATCTGCTGTTTTTTGGCATTCCGGACTCCCAGACCGAAATATGGGTGCAATTGGAGGAGAAGGTGATCCGGCTTTGTGCACAAAGCCCGGGCGTAGACATAAGCCCCGATAACCTTGAACGAAGCGTTCAAGGTTATCGCCGGCTGGGGAAGTTCTCGGCGAACAAAAACCGACCGATTATCGTGAGATTCTTGCGCTTCAAGGACAAGCAGAAAGTTTTGTTCTCTGGAGGTGAACTAAAGAAAACTCAGTACGCGGTGCATGAGGACCGATCGCTTCCAGTGCACACGGCTCGTACTAAACTCTTTAATTATGGTAAATCACTGAACTCCCTGATCAAAATTCGCTTTGAAGAACTGTACGTCAATGACCGGTGCTTCCGGCATGACTCTGCGGCCGACTCTGTCACAAAGGTTCCTAAATAACAGCGAGGACCTCTCAATGATCGGTCACCGCCGCCCGTCACTACTCGACGTATAGACGTTTGCAAGTCCGGCTTCAGGGCGCTGCCATCTTGCTCGACTGGGGATGCGTTTGGACACGTCATAATCCGATTACGAAGCCTTGCTAAGGCGCCGTAATCAGATTATCGCCGCGCCCAAGAGCGCACCCCACTGAGCAAGATGGCGGTGCCCTAAGACCGGAGTGGCAAACGTGTATAAAGATGTCGAACCATATATGGTCACGTTCACTTGTATCCGTAGCCTCCTTGCCAAACGTCTGTGTTTACATTAGAAGACGCCGACGTCCCTATATTACCAGCACTGCCGTGCGAGTCTATGAACTTATTGTCATCTCATGCGCTGGAATAGCGAAGCTTCTTGACAACTTGAAATATACATCCTCTGGAGGACCTGACGACATCAGCCCCAAAATTCTTCACCACACCAAAGCAATATCTAGCGATTTTTTCTACTTAATATTCTCACAGTCACTATAGCAGGGATGCCTACCATCTGACTGGAAACTGGGTAAGGTCGTTCCAGTCTTTAAAAATGAGAATCGTTCTTCGGCTTCGAATTATACCGTCCTATATCTCTAACATGCGTAGCCTCAAAATTTCTAGATATTATTATCTACTCAGACGTTGTATCTGACCTTGAGAGAAATATCTAACTTCTTTTACAAGCAACACGGTTTTCGTAAGGGACTGTCTTGCGAGACGCAGCTCGTAGAATGTATCCATGAGTTAAACTAATCTCAAATCCAACCACCAAACTGATGCGCTATTTTTGGACTTTTCGAAAGCTTTCGACCGCGTTGCCTGTTGTTACCTGCTTGCCAAACTTTCATGTCTCGGAATTGACCCTTTCATTCTCTCCTGGATCCGGGATTTCCTCTCCTTCGCGCTCAATTCACCGCAATTAATAGTTCCTCATCCACCCGCGCTGAGGTTACCGTGGGAGTTCCCCAGGGGTCAGTTCTTGGTCTCCTACTTTTTCTTATCTTTATTAATGACTTTCCAGGTAAAATGTCCTCAAACATCCGCCTTTTCACTGACGACTGTGTCCTATCTTGAAGGATAGTTTCTTTTGAAGACCATCTTCTACTTCAAAGTGACCTAGACTAAATCTAGGCACGGTGCACCAGGTGGTTAACGACACTAAACAAATCAAAATGCGAGTCAGTACAGTTTTCACGAAAACGACAAGGATCTCAGTTCTCGTACAAATTAGGAAATAACTAAGTCGAAGACGTCCCGTCCTATTAATAAATGTGACTCTAACTAGCGATTTCACCTGAAACGCTCACATCGAGCTTATATACGCTGAGGCATCTTGCTACCTCGGCTACATAAGTCGCAACCTAGAATCGGCTCCCCATTCGGGCGAAATTGGGCAAATGAGACATACAATCGACCCAAATTGGAATATGGTGCGGCCATTTGGAGCCCTCACCAAATATACGTATTAAATTATCTCGAGGCAGTCCGGAACCGTGCTCCCAGGTTTATTTTGAAGAAATACGATTGGTCAATTAGTGTATCTGCCCTAAAGAGGGAACTGACCCTTCCTTTACTAAACGTCCGCCGCAAGGAAGCGAGACTCTGTCTCTTTCACAAATTTTACTACTGCCTCCCTGCGCTCCGAGACCCTCTCCTCCTACCGTCCAGACGACCTTCATCGCGGCTAAATGACCCGTGTCACGTTTCCCGCATCTCAGGCAGCGCATCTTATTTTAACTCCTCCCTCTTCCCCCGTACTATTGTAGACTGGAACGACCTCCCCTCGCTGCGGAGGGACCCAGGCGGATCCCACAGCATTTCGCAACGCTCTTTGTTCTCATTTCTCTTGATCCACACTGTGCCGTTCTATTTGTTTGTCTTGTGTTTACTGGTTGCCATGTATCGTACGTTTTCATCCTCTTAATATGCTCCTCATGTACCCAGACTAATTTGTGTATTGCGGTTACCTTTTGCTCGTGGCGATGGCCACGCTATTTTGCAGCACCCCATGTATTCGCATGTTGTTGTTACTGTTTTATGCTCTCCTGTCATGTACCCCCCCCCTCTTATGTAATGCCCTCAACGAGGGCCTTTAAAGGAACTTGTATAAATTGAATGAATTAATGCTGCAGACGCCGGCGCCCCACGCGCGCGACTTCCCCCACGCGAGGCGTCTCTCTCCCCCGACATTGCGCAATGCCGCGCGCTCTTCGGCGGCCACCTGCCGAAGATCGCGCAACTGTCCTTATCAGTTGGACTTGAAACTTCACATAGTCGCACCCGTGTTGTACGTTCCGAAGAGAAACAGCTCTGGAGTAGGAACGTCGGCGCGCCCAGAAGTGAGAATGGGCACGCCGCCAACGTGAAACCGCCATTGCCGCTGCTCCCAGCCCGACATAGCAAATTGCACCAGAGCGCCAACTTTGCTGGACTTCCCTCTTCAGGGGGTGAAGGGCCCTCAATTTTTTTTTAAACAAAGTCGACATTGGGGAGCTTACGGGGGGCGGTCGTCCTTCCCTCCCCCCCCCCCCCCCTAAATCCGCCCGTTTTGGAGAGCGCCTGTTTCTGGCATTACGGCGCAATTGGAGCAGCCGCTGCTTTCCTGTAAACACCAACTTTGTTACAAAAGCTACTGGAAGGCTGGTCTTCCAGTGAGCGTCAAGCAACTGTATCTGTTGTAGCAATGTTATTGGTTTATGACTTTGTATCATTGATTTGTGGTTTTGACATCTTGCTTACATGATTTCAAATGTACACCACAGGTTCTCTGAAGAAGAAACCTGCACGATTCACATATTTCTTTCAATTCCACGGACGGAGTAATGGCAGGCCGCAACCTTGCCCCTGTGGAAATGGAGTCCTTCAGAGTAGCCGGGTTCTCCGACGCCCTAGACTGGAGGCCCACGCTATTCCAAGATCCCATCATTGCGCAGAAAACGTGTGCCCTCTGCGGGGTTTTGTACAGGAAAGCGGTCAGGCTGCCCTGCATCCACACGCTGTGCACGAAGTGCCATGCCAAATGTGTCGACGAAGGAAGTGCGTGTCCTGTCGACCGGAAACCCTTCTGCGAAGATGATGTTGAGCAGCTGGAGGTCCCTCTCAAGTACATCCTGAACCGTACTGTGAGTACATAACCTCCCCCTCACGGTTACAAGTTACGCTGTCCACTCTTCTTTTCTGCCCGAGTGTATCGGGCACTGAAGTGTTGCATGTACGAGTCTGTACCCGATGAATTACTTTGTGGGCCATCCTTCAAAAGCAGAAAACAACCGTGAACTAGTGACATAAGAAGTGGTTGGCGAGCAAAACGGGGTGGGGTTTCTACGTACGAGTGCACTAACAGTATTTGCACCATTTTTCTGCTTCCTTCACTGTCATTAACAACCTTTCCTAAGTTCCTATATAACTAGCATAAACATTCTGTAATCAAAAGGAAGCTCATCGAATTTCAATACGTTTTCTTTGGCCCCAGGTTGCCTGCTGGAACGCACCTAAAGGCTGTAGCTTCGTTGGTCCTGTGGCATGCCTGTTAAACCACTACAAGGAATGTGACTTCAACGTCGTGCCTTGCTGCCTGTGTCGCTCAACAGTGCTGCAGGGTGACATTTTAAAGCACTTCAAAAATGGTTGCAGCATTCCCCAAGCCACAAATCTGCCTACCGACAACCCTGCCACGCAAGACCTTAGGAATGTCAGCAGAGCTTGTCTCGAGATGAACATTGCCATAGGGAAGATCTCCGAGGACATCATGTCACTGCAGTCAACTCTGAACCGGTGCAGTGAAGATGTGAGAGCTGAGGGTGCAATATGCAAGGGCCAATTAGAGGCTGAAGTTTCTAGGCTCACTGAGCAGCTGAATAACCTTAGTACAGTCTGTGCCACTGAATTCAGTGAGGGACTGCAGGTTCTTCGGGAAGCGATGGCCGACTACAAAAAACATGTGAGTGAGGAGCTTTGTGTGCAAAGGGACAGGCTGACTGAAGTCTTGGATGTAGTGAGCAAAAGTTTGCAAAGTCCTTCTAAGCCCGAGACAATCCATTGGTACATTGAACACTGGACAGACCTGAAGAATGAAGCACTTAGAAGTGGCTTGAAGTACTTGGAGTGTTCAAAGAGGACCATGTATGATTACAGCGTATCCCCATCTATCCATCTTAGACGCATGGGCGAAGAGGTAGGCCTCGGGTGTTTCATGAGTTTACACCCCGGGGAACATGACTCGCAGCTGAATTGGCCCTTCAGCAAGGTGTACACGGTCGGTGTCATTCACCCGAAGGGCCAGTCAAGTATGATTTCCTACAAGGTAAATGCTGACTGGTATAAGCATCTGGGAAACTTCCAAAGGCCAAAGAAAACAAGTAATAGAGGCTTTGGAATATGGTGCCTGTCCACAACCGAAGATCTAGAATATGACGGGTTTATCGAGAACGATACGCTTCATGTGTTTTTGGAAATTGAACCGTAGGCTTCGTCTTCAACCTCAGCAATCCAAAGCTTGATACTGTTCAACTCTTCCATTGTAACCTTGTCGAAAAATGCAGAAAAACGAGTAGGAAAGCAATGCTTCCCTTGCGTATAATGCTATCTTGTGGGGTTGTGAATAAACTGAGTTACTTTGAGTGGCATACTCTTCCACATTCTCATTTTTGTAATTGAGTTCTTTCTTCTGGGAATCAGAATATTCTATAGTTGTACGATTCCATCCTGCTCCGTGCTCTTTGTGTTGTGGGCAGTGATAAAATAATAATAATAATTCCTTTATTTTTCCAACAAAAGGTTGAAAGGTGACTAAGGAGAAAAGCTGTAAAAACGGCTTGACTGGCCCCAAGCCACCCCAAACAAGCAGTCGCAAAGCAAGCACCAGAGGAATTACACAATGAAGCTTTACAAATTCATAAACATAAATGAAAAATCATCACACAAAAGAAACAGCGTTTTACAAAGCAATAACACATTGAATCAACACACACACAGTGCATTCTAACTAAGCGCGACACAATCAGCGCTCATTGTTGATAATGAGGTTTGAAATAAAATATTCCCTTAAAATGCTCACCGATGTACTGTTGATACCTATATCTTGCCTAGTCAGCTGATTAAGGATATTTGGTAAAGTATATGCCATAGTTTGATTGCTGTAATTAGTTCTAGAAAATGGTACTTCCCAGGATTTCTTAGTCCGTGTTGGATACGTATTTACTTTTTGTTTTAGGTTCGCTAGGTTGTCTAGGCGACGCTGGGGTAGACTTTTTCCATAATATATTTTGCACATAAACGATATTTGTATAAATCAAAAACGTTTGATATACTAAATTGACCGAAAATATCACAAACTGGATATTCAATGTCAACATTACATATACTTCTTAGTATCTTTTTTTGCAACATGTATATTTTCTGGAGGTTGGTATAGGTTGTGGTGCCCCATATGAAATGACCATAATTTAAATGAGAATAGAATAATGAATTATATAAAATTAACTTTGTTTTGAGTGGTAAGATATGTTTATTACGATATACAATACCGACTATACTAGATAACTTAGATATAATATAATTGATATGGGCATCCCATGATAGGTTTCCTTGAAGAACGACGCATAAGGTTTTAAATTTGGGAACAATTTCAATTTGAGTAGAACTTAAAAAAATGTTCCTAGTAATATTGACACGCCTATTTTGTTGGTCGAAACAAAACTGCCTTCGTTTTATTCGCATTTATTCTTAAAGCATTATGTTTACTCCAAATATTAAGCTTTTTTAGTGTTTCATTCGCATCATCTATAAGATCCGAGGCGCTATCACCGTTAAAAAAAATAGACTTGCGTCATCAGCATAAATAACAAAGTATATGGATGGACTTATGTCATTTATATAAATGCTGAACAAAAAAGGCCCGAGAATACTTCCCTGGGGAACACCTGATTCAATCGGCTTGATTTCAGATAAGTGACCATTTATATTAATATGCTGCCTACGGAAGGATAAATATGATTGTAAAAGCTGATACACTCACCCACGAAATCCATACATGTCTAATTTTTTTAATAATAAATTGTGATCGAGATAATCGAATGCTTTGGTAAAGTCAATGAAGAAACCAAGCGTGAGTGCTCTTTTTTTCATTTTTTTTTTTTTAATATGTTCTTTTTGCACAAGAAGTGCGAGTTCTGTAGATCGTTGTTTGCGAAACCCAAATTGGGATGGCCTTAAAAAATGTTATGCTCATCAGCAAAAGCTGTTAATCGTAGAAGTATAATTTTCTCTAGGCCTTTAGAAAACACAGAGTATTGAAATAGGTCAGTAATTACCCAAGAAGTTTTTATTACCTTTCTTGTATAGAACGGTTACTTTAGCCAGTTGCATTTGTTTAGGGAACACACTGTCTAGCAAACATACATTAAATGTGTGCGTCAAAACAGGAGAAATAAGATCAATTACATATTTAACTGGTCTAATCTGTAAACCATCGGAATCACAACTTTTGCTATTTTTTAAAGCATTGAAGACAGATATTACTTCCGAACTAGTAACAGGCGTAACAAACAGAGTGATTATTTCGAACCTTTATGTACTTGCAAGCATCTGACTCATTATTTTCTTTAACTAGACTTAAAGTATAGTCATTAAACGCATTAGCTAACTCTCTTCCGGACACCTCCTGACCATTGAGGTTTAACTTTTCTACTTGATTTTGGGTCCATGAACGACCCAAGACAGAGTTTAACTTTCTCCATACAACGTGGACTTTGTTATTACAGGACAAAAATAAGTTGCAGAAATAAGATTGTTTTGCATGTCGTAGTTCTTGGTTTAGTTGGTTTCGATAACGTTTAAAAATTATAAATTTTTCAGTTTCTTTTGTTGTTACAAATTTTTGATATAGCGTATTTTTAATACCAATTTTTGCGAGCCATTCTTTAGTGATCCAGGGTTTACGACTTTTTCTAGAAGTTTTGAAAGTTTTGTATAGAAAACAACTTTCATAAAAGTTTTCTTCTTTTTTTTAATTTACTCAAAATTACGTTATATGCATTATCTCCGTTCTTTCCTTGGTGGACATCATTCCAATCCAAAGAAGATAGTATCTGCCTGAAGTTGTTCGGGTTATCAGCCGTTATAATCTGGAACTGTGCCGCTAACTGATTGTTTTGTTTGTTTGTAGCTTCGTTTTTATTTATAGACAAAAATATACCCAAATGATCGCTAATATCAGTTATTACTATGCCAGATTTCGTATGTGACTTATCGTAGCTTGTAATAAAAAAATCCAGTAGTGTCGATGATTCAGTGGTAATTCTTGTTGGAGCCGTTATCATATTCACACATCCGCATGTTTGGATCAGTGCTCCGAATCGCATTTTATTTGTTGTCTCAAGTAACATGTTAATATTAAAGTCGCCTCCCAGAATTATGCTATCTTTATTATTATTCGCAAACTCTAAAAAAGACTCTAAATAAGCAAAAAAAGACGAAACATTTCCACTGGGCGGACGATAACACATCTATAAACTATAATACTCTGCCCTATCAATAACGACAACATCTCTTAGTCTTCATCAATGAAAGAGTAATCGGTAAGCATGCATTTCACTGGCAAGGTCAGCCTTTATCATGATTGCTATGCCCCCGCGTCGGCTTTCTGTGCGGTTTAAAAAGTAACAGTCATACATTGGTAATTTTAGAACGTCATATAGAATCAGTGTACCACGTCTCTGAAAGCAAAATTGCACATTTCTCTCCAACTATCCAGCGGTATGAGAAGGTTGTGAATCTTTTGGCAGAATTACGTCCCAAATTCGACAGATTGTACTAAACACTGCAAACAAGACGGACAAACGGAGGCACGCATGAAATAAAAAGTGTACAAGCTTCAAGATGCTGACAAAGACTGGTAAGTACAGTAAGTGCGAGAAGCACCCAGGGAAGAAGAAAAGGACATCCGAACGGGCACTGACTACCGAAGGTTCGCTTCCATTTCTGACGAACGCCGTGAGATGGCATTACACGACAGGAAAGGTCGCGAAGCGTGCAACCACGCCTTCACGCGCCGCGCGGAGCTCGCTTTTCCGCGGTCCATACCGCCTACCCTGGATAGCCTCGGTTGGCAAAGCACTTGGCTCGAGGTGGCAAGTTCAAACTATGCAGGGGGACTAACGTATTTTTATACTTGCCGCCCAATGCTCCAGAACACCATGAAAATCGGCTGATAAAACCCGTGTTAAAATTGATTACTCGGGACTTCTGGCTAATTTATGGCGATGTCAAATGAAGGAGATATGCGCACATCCTTTGTCGTTGAACAAAGAACAAATATAAAATTTACCCTAAAACTTCACAATGAATATTTATTTCTCGAGAGTGATTGGCGGAGAAGACTGACGATAAAAGGAAAAAAATGTTGCGATCTAAAACTAGCAGGGTATGTGACAGCATGCAAAACATCACGAGCAGTGTCGAATCACGGGCCGAACTGTTTTTCCAATAATAGAGAGTTTTAGTAGATCGTTCCGATACCTCCGATAACCGTGATAACGATACTATGCATGCGCAATGGAGGCGGTGGCGGAGTATCGAAAATCGTTATTGGAGTCATGGGAACGATCTACTAAAAGTCCCTAATAGCACTCACTGTACTTTCATCTTGTAGATTGTATCATGATTGCATCATGATTGCATCATGATTGCAAATCATGGAGCCGAACCGTTTTTCCAATAATAGCACTCACTGTACTTTCATCTTGTAGATCGCAGTAATCTGTTTTGTGAAGGTCGCACTCGGCGTTTCCGTACCGTATGGGTACACAGTCAAAAGTCCGGGCTTGTTATCGATAAGATATGACCTGAAAGTTTCAGTTTTTCTCGAGCCGTATTCACAACTTCCTCCATCGGCACAGAAGCTACTGACCATTTAGGTAGGTGCACATTTTCTGTCGTACACAAATGTTCGAGTCGAATTACTTTTGATTGTGCTTGGGTAGATTGCCTGTGCCACTCAACAGTGCTGCGGACTGACATTCTGGAGCACTTCAAGAATAGTTGCAGCGTTCCTCAAGCCGCACGTCTGCCTACCGACAACCCTACCACCCAAGACCTTAAAAATGTAAGCACAGCTTGTGAAGATCTCCGAGGACATCATGTCGCTGCAGCAAGTCTGAACCGGTGCGGTGAAGATGTGAGAGCTGAGGGTACAAAGTGCAAGGGCCAATTAGAGGCTGAAGCTTCTAGGCTCACTGAGCAGCTAAATGACCTTAGCACAGTCTGTGCCACTGAATTCACCGAGGGACAGCAGGTTTTTCAGGGAGCAATGGCTGACTACAAAAAGCTTGTGAGTGAGGAGCTCTGTTTGCAAACCCGTACGCAAATGTCAGATATGGCCCTGATATATTTTATATATGGCCATATATGATAATATCAAAAGTCCAATATAGCAATATACCGCTGTATATGGGAGCAAATACGGTCAGACATCGCCATATGAGTGGGCCAATACTGCCAGATGTGGCCATATAAGTGCGTAAATATGGCCATATATCGCCATATACGCCTGCAAATATAACCCCTGATAATGATATATCGGCCCCTTTCGGTCGTGCAAGCAATAAGTCATATGTACTCGCCAAGACACTAGTTGATTGATCTACATTCCATGAGTCTCATGTAATTGGTTAATAAACGTCCTTGAAGTGAAGTTATTCCAGGTATTCGGACCAATTAATCAATTGCGCATTTTGGAGATTGAAAGACAGATGAAATTTAGTTGTATGTTTGACGTGTGACAATATGACGAGGTGCATAAGATCGGAAAGCGAGTTAATCAAATAATAGATTTTAGATCGCAGCTCTTAGGCGCCCTTTTCCGAGTTAAGCGGTGTCGGCGTCGCCATCGGTGTCACCGCCCCGCTAAATTTAGCGAGAAATTGAATTCGTACTTATGTCACGTGACGTTAGTTTTCCCGCTAAATCTAGAAGTGAAACTAATTTTGTTCATGGTTGCCCGCTAAATTGAGCGGGGAAACACGAACCGTTAGCGTACTGAAGATGCAAGACGCTCACTGTTAAAAAAAAGTGTCGTAATATTACAGAACCGTACTGCGCTAACTCATGACGCCAGACATAATCTGTAACTCTCAGTAATACCACCAAAGCAGTAACTGACAGACAGTTCACACTATCATTCCCGTACAGCAAGCATACAGCAATAGAAGTGCAGTACGCAAGTACAGGACTAAAGCTGCAATCCAGGCTTGAGGTATCCAAGCCGTCGAGCGTTCAGACGGTATTGAAGGAGTAAGGGAAGGCTACGGTTTCAGTCCCATATTTTCATACTGCACTTCCATTGCTGTATGGTAACGGTAACAGTTGTTACCGTACTCTTCCTTTACGCCTTCAATATCGTCTGAACGCTTGACGGCTTGGATGCCTCAACTCTAGTTTGCGACACTAGTCTCGTTCTGGCGCACTGTGCTTCTGTCGCTGTGCGCTCGCTGTACGATAACAATAACGAGAACTCTCGGCTACGGCTTTTGTGGTATTACGGAGGGTTACAGATAGTGGGGAATTGTAGTAGACCGTTTGTCTCCTCCGCTACGGTATCCGTGAAGAAAACGCCGCAGCTGCGCATGCGCGCCGCCAGCCTTCTCTGCATAGTTCAAGGTCTTGTGGCGGATTACGGAGAGCTATCCGGGTACAGTTTCGTAATATAACGACAGATCCCCTAGTAATAAGTGTAATGTGTCTTAAAAAAAGGAGAAGATAAAACGGAGGCAATTCTGAAATCAAACTATATTGTAAATTGTAAAAGAACATAATTATAAAAAAAAACATCATTGCGTCCGATCATCAGATGAGCTGGAAATAAAAAAAAATTCATATTTACATTATTGAAGAGCCTACGGGAGGGGCACAACCACTTGTATGAATCGCAGAGGCACACGCATACGAGGTCACAAAAACCCGTTCACAGAGCGATGCCACTAAGCTACTTGTAGCAGCAAGCAAAAGCACAAAGACAAAGGAAGGAACTCACAAAACGAGCGCTGAACTTCAACTAAATGTTTAATGAAAAGGAAACACCGAAGTCTTGTGCATTCCTCCCTTTGTCATTGTTTTTTTGTATGCTGCTACCAGTTGTAATCATGAAGCCTTACAATGCTTGGATTTGTGCTAGTTGGTTTGTCATTCTGATGTATACTGCGCTGCAAAGCTACACTTAACACATAAAGACATGAACTACGAGATGATATGAAAGACAGTTAAGGGGGACCAGCAGACATATTCTTCCGCTTGGCGGAATGTCCTCCTCGCCCTCTTTCTTCCCCTTTCTCTCGTATTATAGCATGGCAAGGCGGGGGGAAAGGTCCCCTTTTGTTCCGGCTTCTTCTGAGGCCGAGAAAATCCCCAATCTGAGCGGTGGGTGTGGCAGCAGCGACCTCGTGACTTACATGTATCTTCCGCTCCTATCGTGTAATTTGCCCTATATTTTGGCGCTCGACAAGTCTAGACCCTCGGGTGTAGGTTTTACGGAGCTACAAGGCTGCGCCCTCGCAGTCACCGAATTTGAGCTGTCGAAGTTGTTTGGTTTAGCCCGTGGCAAAGTGAACGCACTTGGGAGCTGCGATGTATCCCCGCACCCATTGAAGTAACGTTTCATAGATATTCTCAGTTGATCAAGAGGCTCAAAACACATGCGCGAGATGTGGTGACTTGAATATGTAAGGATAACTTACATGTTCACAAATCATTCCATCTTCAAAGAACGGCTTATCACGCTCAAACCTGCCTCAAAGTGGGATCGATGGAAAAGAAAACTAGGTACCAGGCGTGGGCATCTTGTAAGAAGGTCTCAGTTTTCTTGCAGCGAGCACAAATTGGTTGCGTAACTCTCACCGTAACTCCCAATTTGCTGCGTAACTCCCATGGCCAAGGTAAGCTCCTGCTGTCCCTTTCCACTTTAGCTGAACAAACACTGGAGAGGAGGTGCCCTCCTCTCCAGCATTCATTCTTCTAAAGTGGAAAAAAGTGGGAGGAGCTTCCACTTTACTCTTAACCTGTCATCGAATATAGTAGGGTGTTTCCACGTCGGATCATACAATGACCGTCCGGGTCATATCTTTGATATTTCTGTAATAAGTATATGGGAAAGCCAGACTCTTGGAAGAAACATTCGGCTCTATGTGAACAGTGTAGCTAACTTTTTTCCCAGAGATATAAAATTGAGACGCTAGAGGCGTGGGCATTGCCAAGATTTCACTGTGGTAATGTGCACAACCGCCAATGTCATACCAAAGAGGGCATGTAGTTAAAAAAACAATTCATTTATTTAATAGACTATTTACAACCTCGACACCAAATAATAAAACGCACTATTATATATTTTAGGAAGAAAAAAATTATGGGTAAACGTAAAAAGAAACACGTTTTAGAGACACATCCAGAAATGATTTACCGACAAACAACTTAATGCAAAACATCACGCGATATATCAATATTTGCGTCTTGAAATGCAGCTAATGAATATATAAAAAAGTCATCATTGTAGTTTTGTTATTAATTCAGAAACTTAAGTCATTTCTCTAAAAGTAGCAAAATTGCATGTCAATAATAAAAAAAAAACTTCATCTTTTATTCTTTTTAAACTCTTCTTGATTCCTTGCAATGACTTGAGCTAACTTGTGATTTGATGGTTTGCTGCTGGACAACCCCAGGCCGAAGAAGACGACGATGGCCAACCAGTCGCAGAACTCCGCCGCTCCTGCCGTCGTCTACCTACCCGTCGCTCCTCTGACACCGGCTCCCTTCCACGGCGAAAGCCACGAAGACATCGACGACTGGGTCCAACAGTACGAACGAGTGGCCCGTCATAACGGGTGGACACCAGAACGGTGTCTACAGAATGCTTACTTCGCCTTGGAAGCAACCGCCCGGAACTGGTTCGAGAACCACGAAGCTTCGATCACTTCCTGGGAGCAACTCAAGGCTGAGTTGCAAAGAACATTTACGAACCAACAACAAAAAGAACGCGCGGAAGAGCTTCTTCAAGCGAGGATTTAAGGCCCTAACGAGAGCGTCGTTAGCTTCGTGGAAGACGTCCTGCGACTGAGCAACCGCGCTGATCCTGAAGCATCCGAAGCAAAGAAGCTCAGAGTCTTGATGCGCGGCGTGAAGGAAAACATTTTCGGTGGTCTTGTGCGAGGCCCGCCTACCACAGTCGAAGGCTTCATGACGGAGGCCACCAACATCGAACGTGCCCTTCAAGCACGAGCCGCCCACTACCACCGAGTTCCCGGCGTCGGTTCCTTTTCTTCCTCCGGCTGCAACACCACGGACATCCGCGAGATAATCCGGGACGTCGTCCGGGAGGAGATCAAGAAGCTTCTACCTGCCGCCGCAAGCCCAGCTTCGCCCTCAATCGCCGAGATTGTCAGGGAAAAAGTCCACCAAGCGCTGCAGCCTGAGGTTCTCGTCAGCACCGCTCCGGAACCACCGACGTTGAGTTACGCCGCAGTGGCCCGATGGCCACCGCCTCCTCGTCGCACCCATGTCGCGCCGCCCTGACGTCAGTCTCCTGCGCCGCAACACGACCGACGCCACGACGACCAGGTCCAGTACACCTGCCCGGACCCTCGCGCACCCCGCAAGACCGACGTGTGGCGAACGCCCGACCGACGCCCTCTGTGCTTCCATTGCGGGGAAGCGGACCACACCTACCGCCGATGCCCATATCGACGACTCGGGCTACGCGGGTTCCACCCGAACGACCCGCGCCCCCGTCATGGTGAACGCCCTACTGAGATCGACGAGTACCTGCGACGACCTCAGTCCCCCGAGCCTGCGTCCCGCCGAGAGTTCCGGTCGCCGTCACCGCGACGTCCAGCTTCGCCGATGCACTGACCACGACGTGAAAGCCTGTCCCCCCTCGCTCCTCGCCGGGGAAACTAGGCGCAGCAAACCCTGGAGGTGGAGTTGCCGAAGACGACCGACGCCAAGATCCTCCACGAACATCGGGGGGCCCCCACTCGAACGCTACCAGAGACCAAAGCGACGTCCCTGCAGTGGTGTCCAATAACCTAAACGTCGTCATCGACGGCCACGACGCATCAGCACTCGTGGACACCGGAGCAGACTACTCAGTCTTGAGTGGGAGGCTCTCCCGCAGCCTTCGAAAAATCACGACGCCGTGGGATGGACCTCAAATACGAACCGCTGGAGGGCACCTCATTACACCAATCGGGAGATGCACTGCTCGCATCGAGATCCGCGGTGAGACGTGCCCTGTGAAGTTCGTCGTTCATCAAGACTGTTCCAGAGACGTTATTCTCGGCATGGACTTTCTGTGTGAATACGGCGCCGTCATCGACCTTGGTGAGAACAGATTGACGCTGCGCAAGCCTGTTCCGTCTTCAGAGAAACCTCCAACAGCGTCAGCCGCCGTCCGAGTCGCTGCCGACTACGTAAACCTGCCGCCGCGATCAAGTGTTGTCGTACCCGTAGTGGCTGATGCAGCTACCTGCGGCGAAGTTGTTCTTGAAGGCAACCTTCAATTACTCCTAGGAAGAGGAATAGGCGTCGCAAGAAGAGTGGCTGAACTTCAGGATAGGCGCACCGTCGTCTTCGTGACGAACTTTCGACAAGAAGCGCAACACCTCACGAAAGGTGCCGCTGTAGGCCACGTCGAAGAAATTCGGAACTCCGCCGAAATCACCGCGATTGCTGAAGAATCATTCCCACCTCAGCAACACATTACGCCGCCAGCGCAGCTCGACATTGACCCCAAGCTTCCAGGCCCGAAACGACGGCAGCTAAGTGACCTCCTCGCCGAATACAGCGACTGCTTCGCGACGTCGTCGAGGGTGCGTCAAACCGCCGTTACGAAACACCGCATCGTTACCGAGGACGACGCGCGCCCTGTGCATCGATCGCCGTACAGAGTCTCCGTTAAAGAAAGGGAGGTGATCCAGGAGCAAGTGCAAGAGATGCTGAACGACGACATAATCCAACCTTCAAGCAGTCCGTGGGCCTCTCCAGTTGTACTGATTAAGAAAAAGGACGGAACTCTTAGGTTCTGCGTGGACCACCGGCAGCTGAACGCAGTGACGAAGAAAGACGTCTATGCACTCCCCCGCATCGACGACACGTTAGACCGGCTGCGCCACTCCCGATACTTTTCATCCGTGGACCTGAAGAGCGGCTACTGGCAGATCGAAGTCGACGAACGGGACCGAGAGAAGACTGCTTTCGTCACGCCAGATGGGCTGTACGAGTTCAAGGTGATGACCTTCGGACTGTGCACGGCTCCAGCAACTTTCCAGCGTGTCATGGACACCGTACTGGCAGGACTGAAGTGGCAGAGCTGTCTCGTCTACCTCGATGACGTCGTAGTGTTTTCCAGCGACTTCGACGAGCACTTGCGACGACTCCGAGCAGTTCTCCAAGCCATACGGACCACCGGACTCACCCTGAAGCCGTCAAAGTGTTGGTTCGCCTATGACGAACTGAAGTTCCTAGGTCATGTGGTTAGTAACAAAGGCGTTCGCCCCGACCCAGAGAAGACTCGCGCCGTCGCAGCATTTCCAGCACCGACAGACAAGAAGGCCGTGCGAAGGTTTCTTGGACGAAACGAAAGCCCTTCCTGTAGGAACTGCTGTGGAAGTCGCCAAGTTTTTTATCGAGTCCATCGTCCTCCGGCACGGCGCTCCCGAAGTTTTGATCTCAGACCGTGGATCATCGTTCATGTCCCAGCTGATGCAAGAAATCCTTCGTTTCAGCCACACCAGCCATCGGCGCACAACGGCGTACCACCCGCAGACCAATGGGCTGACGGAGAGACTCAATAAGACCATCGCCGACATGATCTCCATGTACGTCGACGTGGAGCACAAGACATGGGACGAGGTGTTGCCGTACGTCACATTTGCCTGCAACACGCGGCCGTGCAATAGTCCACAGGGGTGACACCCTTCCAAATGGTTCATGGTCGCAAAGTAACGACAATGCTGGACGCGATGCTACCCCACGAACCGGCTGTCGACGGAAGCGACGACGCCCAGCTGGTTGCCCAACGGGCAGAAGAAGTCCGCCAGCTCGCCAGAAACCGTAATCAAGCCCAACAACGTGTCGACATTGGTCGCTACAACTTTCGTCGTCGGGACGTCCACTTCCAGCCCGGAGACAGGGTGGGGGTGTGGACACCGATCCGCCGCCGTGGTCTCATTGAGAAACTCCTAAAGCGCTACTTCGGGCACTACAAAGTACTTTGTCGACTCGTGGATCTGAACTACGAGGTGATGCCCGACGGTACACGCACTTCCTCACGCCGCGCTCCACGACCGGAAGTCGTCCATGTCGTGCGCCTCAAGCCGTACTACGCGCGATAAGACTGTGAACTGTGATCTTGTGCACCGCTTGATAGGATTGTGTTTCGCGAGCCTCCGTATGTCCCCATTCTTTTGTTTGTTTCGCTCTGTTTTGTTGCCTTTTACGTGGCATCGAGACGATGCCTTTTTAAAGGGGGGGGGGGGGGGGAAGTAATGCCACGCTCGTTTGGAGAGCGACCACGTGCATGGCCGAGTGGTTACCGTGCTTGACTGTAGCGCGGAAAGTCAGTGGAATGCTCTTTTATTTGTTCTTTCAACATTGCGTTCTAGTGTGTTCGAGAACATTATCGTATGATCGAGTTCCGAAAGTTTCAGTCGCCGAACAATCTAGGCCGATTGTTCCAGAACCCAACGCGTGTACATAAGGGACTCCGCGTGCTGATCTGCAGTCAGTTTCGCCTCAGCGTTCGATCTTGCTGCTTCGCCGCCTTCGACGCCTGCGACGTCCTGTTGTTATCTTTCTTTTCCTTTTACTTTTGGGCACAAGTTCGCCCCATTAAACGTTCAGTTTACTCAGTCATTCGCCGCCTCGTCACTTGTCGTCCGTGACACTTTTACAGTGTATTGTTTTAAAAAATGTTGCTTTGTGAGTTGGTGTTTTAACTTGAATTAACCAGGTTACTTTTGTGAAATCTCCAATTATTTTTTCGACTGGTGGAGAGCTTGCAAGAAATGCTTCTGTGTCAGTGCTTTTATTGTTTCATTTACTATCAATATGGATTGTGACTAGTGAACAGCCCTGCTTAAATCTGTTTGCATTTTTTATTACTTTTATTTTCGTTTTAGTTTGGATTGCAGACTAATCAGATTTTCGACTTCACAGCTAATTTAGAATGAAAACAGTCAGGAGCGATATTTTTCTTATTCTTTTATAAATGTTGTTTCTTTGGATGGAAACTTCATTTTTAATAAATTCAGCTTTTGCTTTGACTGCATCCAGTTGAGAAGTGTTTTAGTTGTTCAACTTCATAGTGCTGTATGGCGTTACGATTAAGGGTTAGTTCAGACACATGTTTAGAAAATCGTGCACTGTGTATAACAGAATAAAAGTTATCCTTTCATATTTTGAGGCATTACTACTCAATACATATTTTTCTATCTTCCATGGCACTATCTCACTTTCTGAAATATAGCAACTCTCAATGTATTTACCCCACTTGAAATTATTAACAAAAGAGAACAATGGATCGAAACAAAACTGACGCCTGTCTATGGAGACCAATTGATAAATACTGAAATTCACTATTTTTTAAGACTGCCCAATGGCGTGCAGTAGAGCTCTGCATGGGGCCGGTTCAACCCGAAAACCCGGGCCCAACTGGCCCACGATTCGGGCCTGGTCCGATTTTCGGGTCTTTGCCGGGTTCGGGCAATGGTGTAGCATGCTTTCTAAAGCATTGAGAAGAAAATGCTACGCAATTAAGCGTTAAGACTAAAAAAAAAAAAAAGCCAAAGCGCAAACTTGTTTTACCTTTACAAAAATATATATATATTATAAATAAAGCAAGCTGTGTTGGTCTAAGGATACCCGCAAGATACAGAGAATTCTGGGTATTTCATTAGCATAGTGGGGCAGCTGCCAGCAGGCGAAAACACGAGGGCAATCCGGTCACGGGACAGTGCGACTGCCTTTTCCTTTCCTTTTCGAACTCCCCAATAAAAAAAAAGAATGCCTTTGGCTACCGAAGATAAGCTATGTCTTTTATATCTGTGTAAGCCTTCAAATGTTTACAACATAACTGCGATATGGCAGCGTCTTTCATGCAAATTAGTAAACGAATCAAATGCACCAAAACCTTCCCAGGGCAGCTTGGAACTTAAGAGATGAGGCACACCTTGGTCTCTCACTGGGCCGGGCCTGATGAGGCAGGCATTCCTTCGGGCCGGGTCTAGATCGGGTAAAACTAAGAGTTAGCAGGCCTGGGCCGGGCCGGGTCTCGAAAGGTAGGGTTTTTTAACATGTAGTATGATGGATGTGCTGCTCAAAAGAAATCGGCAGTGATAACTTTGAGAGTTGATTAGTCTTGGGGGCCTATTTTTTAAAGGGACACTGACAGGGTGTTTATGCTTGCCAGGGTTTTTATTTGTACATGCCATGACAGCCCAACTACCCAGAACACAATTTGCGGCTCGAAATTTGTTTTCTTTCCGCCCGTAAACCGCCGATCGAGAAATGCCCGATTCGAGTTGCGCTCACTTTCTTCTTTATGGTCTCGTGCCGTTTTCCATGGTTTAAACACAACCACCAAATGTAATCAAAGTCGTGGGTCATAGAAGGAACACACTCAATATTAAAAATAGAAAAGAAATATGATACCCATTTTTCGTGCCTTCTAAAATGCCGCAAATATATTGATTGCAGAAACAAAACGTCGCATAACCAGGTGACTTCCGCCAACTCTCTCCTCCTCTCTATTTTTTCTTCCTGCCCAGTCCAGTTTCAGTTTTAAGCAGTTGCGTTTTTTGACTTTATTAGAAATATGTGTGACGCTGTTGCAAAATATTGATTGGGTATTCTTCTGACACTATAATAAAACGCCTGGAAAAAAAGTAAAACAAAATTTTTGGGGGGGTGTCAGTGTTTGAGGTTTGTAGCGTCCCGTCTCGTGACGGGGCGCTAAAAACCTCAAAACCTTGTATTCGGAAATACGCAAACTAACTTAATTTGTGTGCTGAAGAAATTTATTCAGCTGCCATCTGGACGAGTTTAAATATTTGTGAAATGTCAAAAATGCTTCAAGGCTTCTTCCTGCCACCACTCTCAGGAGTCTGGGAGCAAGCATCTCAAAGCGGTTGGCTGAACAGATTTTACCGACGTGCTAACGCAAGGCTAGTGAACTCCTTAGGAGGCCTCTTATGCACTGAAACAAACAATATTGTTTTTACTCAAAAGTGTTCTATGTATTAAGTTATGGAGACACCACCCAGGTATTTACTGCTGTCACATTATTGCCAAGAAAAACAGTTGTACCAAAATCAGAGGCCTGACACTAAAGAATGCAACTCCGGAAGTCAGTTGGGCTGTATCAGCCCTCGCAGGTGTGTTCAAAAAAAACCTCTACGTTATATGTGACCTCAGTGGTCCTAAAAATTGTTTGACAGGTTACACCACTTTTAGAGATGGCAGTGTGCAAAAGATGGCCCATTATTTCTAAAGTGTACCGAAGTTTTTATCATTGCGCATTACAGTTGCATGCCAGGTGTTCTGAGCTGGGAGCAGGGCCAGTGGGGGCAATTTACCCCCCACAATCTTTTCCGACGACGCTTTCCTCTTCACGGTTCTCCTGAATTAACATTATTATTATTATTATTATTATTATTATTATTATTATTATTATTATTATTATTATTATTATTATTATTATTATTATTATTATTATAATTTTCAAGATGGCGCCCAGCTCGGACGCATGTATTATCTGCTCCCGCTGCTTCTACGGAAGACAGAGGTTTCTACGCTGTTCTGGGTGCCAGTTACGTGCCCACACCAAGTGCATCTGCTGGCCGGAGAATGAGACCACCTTTCTTCAATCTGGGGTGAGCTCCTTTATCTGCAAGAGTTGCGAAAAGATCAGCGGGGATACTAGGCCTAATGGCGATAGCCAGGCCGGCCTCGACGAAGCATCGCTCAGCCACCACTCCTCACCGCCCTCCCCGACCGCTTCCAACCGCCCGGAGGGGCCAGCTTCCTCCTCCCCCGGCGGTCCCAACGCAGACATGGAATCCTTACGGGCCCTCCTCCTCGACTCCCTCAAGGGGATCTCCTTCCTCACGGACGAGGTTGCTGCTCTTCGGGACGAGAACGCTCAGCTTCGCCGCGAGTACAGGCAGTCTTCCCAGCTGCAGGCGAGTGCCATACAGTCTTTGCGGACGGAACTCAGAGCTGTGCGCGAGACTCGGAGCCAAATGGGGCCGGCCGGCGGAAGACAGCTGCCATTTTCCTACGCCGCGGTGACGAGCCCCCATCATCCGCTATCTCCGGCGCGAGGGGGAGGAGGCACCCCTCTTCTCGCAGGGGGGGCCTCTTCGAGCGCGCCGGTCGACGGTCTCTCTGCGACCTTGAACGGGTCGCGCACCGACCTCGCTGAACCTGTCCAGCCTTCGGGGCACCCACGCCGTCGGGACCCATCCAACTTTAACGGGGCTGGGTTCCGCGGGGCGGGACACAAGTTCCCCACGGCAAGGCGTCCGTTGTTGAGGGGAGGTGCGGCAGCCAGCTGTATACCTGTGGCACTGCCACCCCCTCGTCCACGTCACCAACGCGCTGTGTTCGTGACGCGTCTCGGCTCATCTTGTGATCCTGCAGGCCTTCAGGCTCACATCCAAGGGCGGGGCCCTGTTCGTGAGCTCGTATGCACCCGGCTCAAGACACGGTATGAGGGCTACTCGTCCTTCCACGTGACGGCTGCGGAAGACGAAATGGAGAAACTTTTCGATCCCCTCCTCTGGCCAGAGGGAAGCCTCTTCAAGGAGTTCACAGGCCAGCTGACTGACAGCCGTACCTATCAAGCGGTATCTCCAACACCTTTCTCCAATAATGCCGAAACAGATACCTAAACTAGACATTTATTATCAAAATGTCCGAGGTCTCCGCACAAAAGCTAATGAATTTTTTTCTAACGTAACCCTAACTCATGCATCTATTATTGTGCTAACCGAGACCTGGCTCTGTTCGAATATTTCTTCATCTGATCTCTTCCCACCAAATTTCACAGTATTTCGACGCGATCGCACATTCTCTACATTGAAAAAGACAGGGGGTGGGGTGCTGATAGCAATTGATACGTCGTTACAATGCGTTAGGCGTCCAGATCTCGAGACATCATTTGAGTCAGTGTGGGTAGAGCTACAACGCGCTAATGGCGAGCGTATCCTTCTCGGCTCTTATTACTTGCCCCCTGATACCTCTCCTGATGATTTTAGCCAATGTCTACTAGGCATTGAGCGCACAACCAACGCCCTTGAAAAATTTAAATTTATGGTTCTTGGCGATTTTAATGTCCCCAACATATGTTGGGAAACAGCCTCTGCGTCCTCAAAACATTACTATATTATTCAAAAATCTCATCTTTTGCTTAATTTCGCATCATTTACGAACTTAAGACAATATAACTGTATCCCGAACACCCAGGGCAACATGCTTGATCTTTGCTTCTCGGATCTTGACTGCATAGATGTAACTGAGGGTGCGTCAGGCTTGGTTCCCCCCGACGGATATCACCCCCCTTTGGAGATTAGTATACCTGTCCGACAGGGCATGAGACGTTGTTCACGGAAACATCCTGAAGGGAATAGACACAATTTTTGCGCTGGAGATTATGTTAGTTTGTACGATCATTTCTCCAATTACGACTGGTCCTCAATTATCCTGTGTTCTGACGTTGATCAACAGGTTCGCGATTTCACTCGAATCGTCCGAGAAGGAATGGATCAATTCATCCCGCTTCGTAAAACATCAGGCTCAAAGTTTCCCTTCTGGTTCTCGCACGAATTACGTACTTTAATGAATAAGAAATTGCGCGCTCATCGAAAGTTTAAAAAGAACGATACCCCCGAATTAAAATCAGAATTTGGGCACTTTAGGTCTCTCTGCAAGGAAGTTTTTAAACGTGATCGTCAGGCGTACACTGATTCCGTCGAGTTGCAGCTAACTAAAAATCCCAAAGAATTCTGGAAGTATGTTCGCTCTCGGTCCCAGAAAAAAGGTAGAGGAGAGATCACCCTGCTGGACTCACAGGGAAACTCGACGACAGATGTTTGTGAAATTTTTGCACGCCACTTCCAGTCTGTTTTTAAGCATCATCCAATCCCTTCAACTACTGCCGCGCCAGCTGTCTCTGGGAATGCATCCTGTATTGCACTCTTTGACGAGGAGCTACTGCATGAGTGTGTAAAAAAAATGAAACCATCATTGTCTTCTGGCCATGATGGTATTCCGTCAGTCCTCTTGAAGGCATACAGTGCCATATTTATTCCTGTTCTAGTACAGATTTTTAACAACTGCCTAAAGAATGAGGTCTTTCCCGCCATGTGGAAAACGGCACTTGTTGTACCTGTGCATAAGTCCGGTCCAAAAACAAATGTGTCGAACTACAGACCTATATCTCTTCTTTGCACATTTTCGAAGCTCCTCGAAGTGGCACTACACAGAATATTGTCATTCAATCTCAAGCGTTATCTTATCCCTAACCAACATGGATTTATGGCGGGTCGCTCGACCACAACTAATCTCGCCTGTTTTATGTCAACCGCTGCTCACGCCGTCGCTAACAGAGGCCAGCTTGATGTGATTTACTTTGACTTGAGTAAAGCGTTTGACATTGTTAATCATGAAATGTTACTGGCTAAACTGTCAAAGCTAGATATTCACAACTCATTGCTTTCATTGCTCGAAAGTTATTTGCGTGACCGGAAGTGCTTTGTTAGCTCGAATAATAATTTTTCTGCTACTTATGAGGCGACAACGGGTGTGCCTCAGGGCTCCGTTCTCGGACCTCTTCTGTTTTCAGTTTTTGTTAATGATGTTTCGACTGTGATTCGTCACTCTTCATTTCTTCAGTACGCAGATGATATTAAGATGTTTATGGAGGTACGAGAAGACCGAGACTGTGTTTTGCTACAGAGAGATGTTGATGCTTTTGAAGAATGGTGCCGGGGGAATGACCTAAAGATAAATAGCTCTAAAACGAAAGTCGTGTCGTACACTCGTAAGACACATAACATTGTATTCCCATATGTTATTCAGACAGACCTTTTGGAACGTATGAACAGAATCAAAGATCTTGGCGTAGTGTTTGACAGCACCTTAATCTTCTCCAGTCATGTGGATCACATCGTGAACGCAGCTCTACGCACGCTCGGTAGTGCGTGCCGCATCACTAAAGAGTTTATTAACCCCTGCACATTTCTTATACTCTACAGTGCATTGTGTCGACCACAGCTTGAATACGCTTCTGTTGTATGGAATGGAATTTGTGCCACAAATTCCTTGAAAATAGAACGGGTTCAGAACAAGTTTCTTTCCATCTATAGACATCGTTGCTCAGCGCGCATTGTACCCACCACTACTGATGTCCCTGTCCCCGTTCAGCGTAGCGTGGCACTACCCACCCTGCTTCGTAGGAGAGAACTTGCCGATATCTTATTTTTATACAAACTTGTCCACGCCGTCACTGATTGCACGGTATTGACGTCAAGAGTACTCTTAAAAATTCCTCTAAAAACAACAAGGCAAAATGCGTCCTTCTGCAACAGGCGTCTACTCAACCTCCACGATCCTCTGTCCAGACTTGGGCATACTTATAATTCTTCTTTTTCTGAAACACTCGACATATTTAACAATAACACGCTGCAGTTTGTAAAAACGTTAAAGGCCATCACTTAAATTAGAACTGTATGCACTAACTTGCGGCGTTCACGCCGAAATTCCCCACTTTGAATGCATTTTTTTTTTCTTTCTTTCTAGCAATTGGTGTTGGCGGTAGTACCCTTCAGCTTATCGTATGTTGTGACTTTGTGTTTACTTTTTATAATTTTTAAGTGTATTTTTCTAGGGCTTGTCCGTTGTTTGTGTTGTCCGTACTATTGCTTTATACCCTGTTCTGCCTTACATGTTAACACAGTGCACCTGTACCAAGACCGCAAGGTTGTTCCCGGGCACGAATAAAAACATTGATTGATTGATTGATTGATTGATTGATTATTATTATTAATATTATTATTATTATTATTATTATTATTATTATTATTATTATTATTATTATTATTATTATTATTATTATTATTATTATTATTATTATTATTATAATAATAACACGCACGAATTACGTACTTTAATGAATAAGAAATTGCGCGCTCATCGAAAGGTTAAAAAGAACGATACCCCCGAATTAAAATCAGAATTTGGGCACTTTAGGTCTCTCTGCAAGGAAGTTTTTAAACGTGATCGTCAGGCGTACACTGATTCCGTCGAGTTGCAGCTAACTAAAAATCCCAAAGAATTCTGGAAGTATGTTCGCTCTCGGTCCCAGAAAAAAGGTAGAGGAGAGATCACCCTGCTGGACTCACAGGGAAACTCGACGACAGATGTTTGTGAAATTTTTGCACGCCACTTCCAGTCTGTTTTTAAGCATCATCCAATCCCTTCAACTACTGCCGCGCCAGCTGTCTCTGGGAATGCATCCTGTATTGCACTCTTTGACGAGGAGCTACTGCATGAGTGTGTAAAAAAAATGAAACCATCATTGTCTTCTGGCCATGATGGTATTCCGTCAGTCCTCTTGAAGGCATACAGTGCCATATTTATTCCTGTTCTAGTACAGATTTTTAACAACTGCCTAAAGAATGAGGTCTTTCCCGCCATGTGGAAAACGGCACTTGTTGTACCTGTGCATAAGTCCGGTCCAAAAACAAATGTGTCGAACTACAGACCTATATCTCTTCTTTGCACATTTTCGAAGCTCCTCGAAGTGGCACTACACAAAATATTGTCATTCAATCTCAAGCGTTATCTTATCCCTAACCAACATGGATTTATGGCGGGTCGCTCGACCACAACTAATCTCGCCTGTTTTATGTCAACCGCTGCTCACGCCGTCGCTAACAGAGGCCAGCTTGATGTGATTTACTTTGACTTGAGTAAAGCGTTTGACATTGTTAATCATGAAATGTTACTGGCTAAACTGTCAAAGCTAGATATTCACAACTCATTGCTTTCATTGCTCGAAAGTTATTTGCGTGACCGGAAGTGCTTTGTTAGCTCGAATAATAATTTTTCTGCTACTTATGAGGCGACAACGGGTGTGCCTCAGGGCTCCGTTCTCGGACCTCTTCTGTTTTCAGTTTTTGTTAATGATGTTTCGACTGTGATTCGTCACTCTTCATTTCTTCAGTACGCAGATGATATTAAGATGTTTATGGAGGTACGAGAAGACCGAGACTGTGTTTTGCTACAGAGAGATGTTGATGCTTTTGAAGAATGGTGCCGGGGGAATGACCTAAAGATAAATAGCTCTAAAACGAAAGTCGTGTCGTACACTCGTAAGACACATAACATTGTATTCCCATATGTTATTCAGACAGACCTTTTGGAACGTATGAACAGAATCAAAGATCTTGGCGTAGTGTTTGACAGCACCTTAATCTTCTCCAGTCATGTGGATCACATCGTGAACGCAGCTCTACGCACGCTCGGTAGTGCGTGCCGCATCACTAAAGAGTTTATTAACCCCTGCACATTTCTTATACTCTACAGTGCATTGTGTCGACCACAGCTTGAATACGCTTCTGTTGTATGGAATGGAATTTGTGCCACAAATTCCTTGAAAATAGAACGGGTTCAGAACAAGTTTCTTTCCATCTATAGACATCGTTGCTCAGCGCGCATTGTACCCACCACTACTGATGTCCCTGTCCCTGTTCAGCGTAGCGTGGCACTACCTACCCTGCTTCGTAGGAGAGAACTTGCCGATATCTTATTTTTATACAAACTTGTCCACGCCGTCACTGATTGCACGGTATTGACGTCAAGAGTACTCTTAAAAATTCCTCTAAAAACAACAAGGCAAAATGCGTCCTTCTGCAACAGGCGTCTACTCAACCTCCACGATCCTGTGTCCAGACTTGGGCATACTTATAATTCTTCTTTTTCTGAAACACTCGACATATTTAACAATAACACGCTGCAGTTTGTAAAAACGTTAAAGGCCATCACTTAAATTAGAACTGTATGCACTAACTTGCGGCGTTCACGCCGAAATTCCCCACTTTGAATGCATTTTTTTTTCTTTCTTTCTAGCAATTGGTGTTGGCGGTAGTACCCTTAAGCTTATCGTATGTTGTGACTTTGTGTTTACTTTTTATAATTTTTAAGTGTATTTTTCTAGGGCTTGTCCGTTGTTTGTGTTGTCCGTACTATTGCTTTATACCCTGTTCTGCCTTACATGTTAACACAGTGCACCTGTACCAAGACCGCAAGGTTGTTCCCGGGCACGAATAAAAACATTGATTGATTGATTGATTGAACATTATTATTATTATTATTATTATTATTATTATTATTATTATTATTATTATTATTATTATTATACGCGATGGCCCTTCAGTTGTCCTGGTTAGATTGGCATCCGTGTCACTCAGAGAGCAGTGGCTTGCCACACGCGGTAAGCTGCGTACCTTGGCGGCAGACAGTTCGTTGCCAAAACTCTACCTGAACGAGAATCTAACGCGAAGGAACAGGGAACTCTTTTGGATGGTGCGTGAGAGGGCAAGGGTCAAGCAGTATAAGTTCACTTGGGTGAAAACTGGGAAGCTATTTGCGAAGAAGTCAGAAAGCTCGCCTGTAGTGCGCATCTATCGGATGGTCGACTTGGAAAAGATTGTCTAATTTTTTTCGTTTCTTAATGGCTTGAAAATAAGGCGAGATAACTACCACTTCGAAAAATGGAAGTACAGTTTCATCGATGTTCAGATTTTTCTTCTTTTCAACGTATCTTGAGCCCAGTCAACGATACTGCTCTTGGCTTATTACATGTAAATATTAGGAGTATTCGTAAATATTGGGACCAGTTTGTAATAACTATCAACAGTGTGATGTCAATAATTGATGTTTTTGTGCTAACAGAGATCAATGTTAAAGAAGAGTTTTGTAGTGCCTTTCAGATACCGGGATATAAATCATTTTTTCTTACACGACCAATTGGTCGAGGAGGAGGAATCGCGATATTCGTTAAAGATTCATGGTGTACTGAAAACTTTGATGTAGATTTTTTTCATTGCGAGTCTTTGTCCTTAAGGTTATGGAATTCTGAGTGGTCGTTGTTGTTATTGGCACTGTACAGACCTCCGTCATCTAATGCTTTAAACTTTTTGGAAGAACTCAGAGATACACTTGGTAAATTTCAGTCCGTCGACATCTGTATGATAGGTGATTTTAATATTGACACCCTTCAACCCATTAACTTCCTTGTTTGTGACTATCTGAATTTATTAGCGGAGTTTGGTCTAGAAGAACTGATTCTAGCTCCGACTCGAGAGGAACTTCTGGGTGATCATCTCGTTGCTTCATGTCTTGACCATATTAGCGTACGCGCCGCAAATGTCGTTGCGCAGTCAGCTGTAATAGAACAAAAACTAGCGGACCATTACTTTGTTGCGTGTCAACTTACATCAAAACTTAGCGTTAAAACAAAAACAGAAACAACAAAAAGAGTTGAAATAATTGATAAAGTAAGGTTTGATAAATTAGTTAAGGCCTATAATTGGGATAGTTTGTTGTCCATTCAAGACTTCGTTGAAATTTACAGTACGTTTAGAAATCAATTCGGCTCTTTCAGGGAGCAATCCAAAAAGATTATTACTGTCAGGCGGCGTCAAAATGCACAAGTGTGGTTAACAGGGGATATCTTGTCATGCATTAAGTATAAAGATGCTTTATGGGCTAAATGCCGACGTTCTCCTAAAAATGTTCAGTTAAAAATAGAATTCCGCGCTACGCGAAATCGTGTAAATGCGCTTATCCGGTGCGCTAAAAGAAAATACTTCCGAGAGAGATTTTTTAAGGTAAGGTCAAATATTCGTGAAACTTGGCGTTTACTAAATCAGTTGCGTGGCTCTGGTGTTAGGAGATCCATTGATGATTCACTTGAGAAAGTATTTGATCTTAATACGACAGTGGCTGAGGATTTCAACAAGTTTTTTGCTAAATTTTCTGGAGTAGCGCCTAACGATGCTACGTTCTCTACAGAATATCTAGAGTCTAATGTTTCCTCGGCTTTCCTTCCTCAAATGACCGAGCTTGATCTACGAACTTGGCTTTTCAGTTTCAAAACAAACAAGGCGCCTGGCATAGATGGCATCAGTGCAGAAGACCTGCAACGCAATTATAATTCTATAAAACACGTGCTTCTTTATATGTTAAATGGTTTTATTTCTTCCGGGATTATCCCGGATGATTTAAAAACTGCACTTGTAAAGCCTTTATTTAAAGGAGGAGAGCGCAAGAAGCTTGACAATTACCGCCCAATTTCTATTTTACCCTGTATAGTCCAGATCTTAGAAAAACATATCCTTCAATCTATGACGGGGTTTCTTGATCGCTTTAACATTCTATCGCCAACTCAATATGGGTTTGTCAGTGGACGTGGGACCCAACCACTTCTAGAAGATTTTGCTGATGAATTGAATCGTACCTTTGAGAAGCATCAGGTTGCTTGCGCACTTTTTATTGATGTGGCAAAGGCATTCGATACCGTGAGTCATAATATTTTACTAACTAAATTGCAAAACATCGGATTCCGCGGCCCATTCCTTTCACTACTTCAGAACTTTTTGTCGGGAAGGACACAACTAGTTTCCATAGCGAATATCCGAGGCTCCAAAGTTAGCTTAAAAGCCGGGGTTCCTCAGGGATCCGTTTTGTCACCTCTCCTTTTTAACATCTTTGTAAACGATATGTCCAGGGCAGTTTCCTCATGTAAATTATTTCAATACGCTGATGACACGGTATTGCTATCGCAACACCTTGATTATGTTGCAGGAATCACTTTACTCCAAGACGACACTTGTCACCTACATGACTGGTTTAGAGCTAATTGTCTCACGATCAATATACATAAAACTAAGCTTGTTTGCTTTCATAACCCACTTAAACTTATAACTACCGATTATCCACTTTATATGCATACATCTCGGTGTACACCTTGCGACTGTCGTCCTGTGTCTTATGTTGATCAAGTTAACTATCTAGGAATACAATTTGAGAGTGACTTGTCGTGGAAAGCCCATTTATCACAACTTTGTAAAAAACTGCGAAAAGTATCCTGTTTTCTGTATAATGCCAAATCTCTAATACCCATTTCAACCAAAAAGACAATAACTCACGCTTTAGCATACAGTGTATTACGCTACGGAATAACTATTTTTGGTCACAGCCCAGGACTATGGGGCAAAAAAATTGACTCAGTTTTAAAAGGAATATTTAAAAGCATAATGTACGGTGCAACGTCACAAACTGAAGAAGAAATGCTAACATGCTTGGGTTTGCCTTTTTTTTATCCTTTACTTGTACACACGGTTGTTCTAAAATACTTCTGGAGCGATACTTTTAAGGTACCTCGTGTCTTATGTAGACCTCTTCGGCGTGTTGAGCGGTTTGAAGTGCCTTTCGTAGAAACAAAGTACGGAAAAAGAGTGCGAAATTTTTACGTTCCATTTATTTTCAACAATTTACCAGATAATATCTATGGTGTGGACTCTTTAAAAAAATTGAAAGAATCACTTCAAGGTATTAGGGAGAAGTTGTGACTGCATGTTTCTGTTTGCATATGTTGGAATGACCATCATCACCTACATTGTTCTGCATCTGTAGTTGAATTTGAGCTGTGAACTTCTTGTTTGTGGGGACTCTTTCAAGCATGAATTGTAGGGTGCTGTCCCACAAGCCGCTTCTGGCTTTGACAGGCCCGTGTATCTGCCTTGTTAAATGCGTGTTCCAATAAAAATGTATTATTATTATTATTATTATTATTATTATTATTATTATTATTATTATTATTATTATTATTATTATTATTATTATTTTCCTCACGGACGAGGTTGCTGCTCTTCGGGACGAGAACGCGCAGCTTCGCCGTGAGTACAGGCAGTCTTCCCAGCTGCAGGCGAGTGCCATGCAGTCTTTGCGGACGGAACTCAGAGCTGTGCGCGAGACTCGGAGCCAAATGGGGCCGGCCGGCGGAGGACAGCTGCCATTTTCCTACGCCGCAGTGACGAGCCCCCATCATCCGCTATCTCCGGCGCGAGGGGGAGGAGGCACCCCTCTTCTCGCAGGGGGGGGCCTCTTCGAGCGCGCCGGTCGACGGTCTCTCTGCGACCTTGAACGAGTCGCGCACCGACCTCGCTGAACCTGTCCAGCCTTCGGGGCACCCACGCCGTCGGGACCCATCCAGCTTTAACGGGGCTGGGTTCCGCGGGGCGGGACACAAGTTCCCCACGGCAAGGCGTCCGTTGTTGAGGGGAGGTGCGGCAGCCAGCTGTATACCTGTGGCACTGCCACCCCCCTCGTCCACGTCACCAACGCGCTGTGTTCGTGACGCGTCTCGGCTCATCTTGTGATCCTGCAGGCCTTCAGGCTCACATCCAAGGGCGGGGCCCTGTTCGTGAGCTCGAATGCACCCGGCTCAAGACACGGTATGAGGGCTACTCGTCCTTCCACGTGACGGCTGCGGAAGACGAAATGGAGAAACTTTTTGATCCCCTCCTCTGGCCAGAGGGAAGCCTCTTCAAGGAGTTCACAGGCCAGCTGACTGACAGCCGTACCTATCAAGCGGTATCTCCAACACCTTTCTCCAATAATGCCGAAACAGATACCTAAACTAGACATTTATTATCAAAATGTCCGAGGTCTCCGCACAAAAGCTAATGAATTTTTTTCTAACGTAACCCTAACTCATGCATCTATTATTGTACTAACCGAGACCTGGCTCTGTTCGAATATTTCTTCATCTGATCTCTTCCCACCAAATTTCACAGTATTTCGACGCGATCGCGCATTCTCTACATTGAAAAAGACAGGGGGTGGGGTGCTGATAGCAATTGATACCTCGTTACAATGCGTTAGGCGTCCAGATCTCGAGACATCATTTGAGTCAGTGTGGGTAGAGCTACAGTGTGCTAATGGCGAGCGTATCCTTCTGGGTTCTTATTACTTGCCCCCTGACACCTCTCCTGATGATTTTAGCCAATGTCTACTAGGCATTGAGCGCACAACCAACGCCCTTGAAAAATTTAAATTTATGGTTCTTGGCGATTTTAATGTCCCCAACGTATGTTGGGAAACAGCCTCTGCGTCCTCAAAAAATTACTATATTATTCAAAAATCTCATCTCTTGCTTAATTTCGCATCATTTACGAACTTAAGACAATATAACTGTATCCCGAACACCCAGGGCAACATGCTTGATCTTTGCTTCTCGGATCTTGACTGCATAGATGTAACTGAGGGTGCGTCAGGCTTGGTTCCCCCCGACGGATATCACCCCCCTTTGGAGATTAGTATACCTGTCCGACAGGGCATGAGACGTTGTTCACGGAGACATCCTGAACGGAATAGACATAATTTTTGCGCTGGAGATTATGTTAGTTTGTACGATCATTTCTCCAATTACGACTGGTCCTCAATTATCCTGTGCTCTGACGTTGATCAACAGGTTCGCGATTTCACTCGAATCGTCCGAGAGGGAATGGATCAATTCATCCCGTTGCGTAAAACATCAGGCTCAAAGTTTCCCTTCTGGTTCTCGCACGAATTACGTACTTTAATGAATAAGAAATTGCGCGCTCATCGAAAGTTTAAAAAGAACGATACCCCCGAATTAAAATCAGAATTTGGGCGCTTTAGGTCTCTCTGCAAGGAAGTTTTTAAACGTGATCGTCAGGCGTACACTGATTCCGTCGAGTTGCAGCTAACTAAAAATCCCAAAGAATTCTGGAAGTATGTTCGCTCTCGGTCCCAGACAAAAGGTAGAGGAGAGATCACCCTGCTGGACTCACAGGGAAACTCGACGACAGATGTTTGTGAAATTTTTGCACGCCACTTCCAGTCTGTTTTTAAGCATCATCCAACCCCTTCAACTACTGCCGCGCCAGCTGTCTCTGGGAAGGCATCCTGTATTGCACTCTTTGACGAGGAGCTACTGCATGAGTGTGTAAAAAAAATGAAGCCATCATTGTCTTCTGGCCATGATGGTATTCCGTCAGTCCTCTTGAAGGCATACAGTGCCATATTTATTCCTGTTCTAGTACAGATTTTTAACAACTGCATAAAGAATGAGGTCTTTCCCGCCATGTGGAAAACGGCACTTGTTGTACCTGTGCATAAGTCCGGTCCAAAAACAAATGTGTCGAACTACAGACCTATATCTCTTCTTTGCACATTTTCGAAGCTCCTCGAAGTGGCACTACACAAAATATTGTCATTCAATCTCAAGCGTTATCTTATCCCTAACCAACATGGATTTATGGCGGGTCGCTCGACCACAACTAATCTCGCCTGTTTTATGTCAACCGCTGCTCACGCCGTCGCTAACAGAGGCCAGCTTGATGTGATTTACTTTGACTTGAGCAAAGCGTTTGACATTGTTAATCATGAGATGTTACTGGCTAAACTGTCAAAGCTAGATATTCACAACTCATTGCTTTCATTGCTCGAAAGTTATTTGCGTGACCGGAAGTGCTTTGTTAGCTCGAATAATAAATTTTCTGCTACTTATGAGGCGACAACGGGTGTGCCTCAGGGCTCCGTTCTCGGACCTCTTCTGTTTTCAGTTTTTGTTAATGATGTTTCGACTGTGATTCGTCACTCCTCATTTCTTCAGTACGCCGATGATATTAAGATGTTCATGGAGGTACGAGAAGACCGAGACTGTGTTTTGCTACAGAGAGATGTTGATGCTTTTGAAGAATGGTGCCGGGAGAATGACCTGAAGATAAATAGCTCTAAAACGAAAGTCGTGTCGTACACTCGTAAGACACATAACATTGTATTCCCATATGTTATTCAGACAAACCTTTTGGAACGTATGAACAGAATCAAAGATCTTGGCGTGGTGTTTGACAGCACCTTACACTTCTCCAGTCATGTGGATCACATCGTGAACGCAGCTCTACGCACGCTCGGGAGTGCGTGCCGCATCACTAAAGAGTTTATTAACCCCTGCACATTTCTTATACTCTACAGTGCATTGTGTCGACCACAGCTTGAATACGCTTCTGTTGTATGGAATGGAATTTGTGCCACAAATTCCTCGAAAATAGAACGGGTTCAGAACAAGTTTCTTTCCATCTATAGACATCGTTGCTCAGCGCGCATTGTGCCCACCACTACTGATGTCCCTGTCCCTGTTCAGCGTAGCGTGGCACTACCTACCCTGCTTCGCAGGAGAGAACTTGCCGATATCTTATTTCTATACAAACTTGTCCACGCCATCACTGATTGCACGGTATTGACGTCAAGAGTACTCTTAAAAATTCCTCTAAAAACAACAAGGCAAAATGCGTCCTTCTGCAACAGGCGTCTACTCAACCTCCACGATCCTGTGTCCAGACTTGGGCAAACTTATAATTCTTCTTTTTCTGAAACACTCGACATATTTAACAATAACACGCTGCAGTTTGTAAAAACGTTAAAGGCCATCACTTAAATTTGAACTGTATGCACTAACTTGCGGCGTTCACGCCGAAATTCCCCACTTGAATGCATTTTTTTTCTTTCTTTCTAGCAATTGGTGGTGGCGATAGAACCATTGAGCTTATCGTGTGTTGTGACTTTGTGTTTACTTTTTATAATTTTTAAGTGTATTTTTCTAGGGCTTGTCCGTTGTGTGTGTTGTCCGTACTATTGCTTTATGCCCTGTTCTGCCTTACATGTTAACACAGTGCACCTGTACCAAGACCGCAAGGTTGTTCCTGGGCACGAATAAAAACACTGATTGATTGATTGATTGATTATTATTATTATTATTATTATTATTATTATTATTATTATTATTATTATTATTATTATTATTCTCGCCGCATCTCGCCGCATCTCGCCGCATCTCGCCGCATCAATACGGGTTCGTAGCTGGTCGCGGTACCACTCATCTTCTTGAGACTTTTTCTGACATGATACACTCGTCCTTTGAAAACAACATGTATACGTGCGCCATCTTCATTGATGTCGCCAAGGCATTCGATACCGTTAACCACACCATCCTTTTACACAAGCTTCATAGGGTGGGCTTTCGTGGTCCGTTCCATGATTTACTAAAAAGTTTTCTCACGAATCGTTCGCAAGTTGTATCGATAGATAACGTCCGCAGTTCTCATGCTTCCTTAACCTCTGGTGTTCCACAGGGCTCCATTTTGTCTCCACTATTATTTAACATTTTTGTAAACGATATTTCAACAGTAATGACCACTTCCAATTTATTCCAATACGCGGATGATACTCTCTTATTCTCACAGCATCTTATATACCAGCGTGCAATAGAAATGCTCCAAGCCGATGTAACTAAAATAATGGACTGGTTCTTAGCAAATAAGCTTCGTGTAAATGCTTCCAAAACCAAGCTGATATGCTTTCACAATCCATTAAAAAATGTCAGTTTGACTTCTCCACTGTTTCTACACGACTCCAGCTGTTCATGTGATAATTGTAAACCTGTTGAGTATGTGAACTCAGTGAAATACCTAGGCCTTAACTTTGACTGTGATCTTTCGTGGAACACACACATGTCTTATATATGCCAACGATTGAGAACTGTTTCTTGCTTGCTTTACCATATAAAAGGATTTCTACCATTGTCACTTAAAAAAAGCATTACGCACGCGTTAGCCTACAGCATACTCAGATACGGCATCACTGTTTTTTTTAACTGTCCTCAGTTCTGGCATCTGAGAGTTGATCGTATTCTAAAAGGAATTTTGAAAAGTGTCGCATATAGCAAAGACTTTCTATCCTGTGACAACTTGTTTGCCACTCTCGAGTTACCTTGTTTCCACTCACTATTTCTCCAAACTGTTATCTGGCGACACTTCTGGGGAAGTGAGTTCAAAGTGTCGTCAAGTCCACTTCGTGATCTGAGATCTGCTCCGCGTTTTCAAATTCCACGGATAAGAACTCATTATGGTGAAAGTATTCGCTCATTCTATGTCCCAAAAATATTTAATGAAGTCCCTGATTCTTTGCTTCTCCTTACTTCAAACAAGACATTAAAGACATTTCTGAGGAGCTCGATCTCCGACGTGTATAGACAGTGAACTTTACTGCTTTTAACTCGTTTCTTTGTCCTTACATATTGCATATTCCCTTGTGTCATTCTTTTTTCTTTTCTTTTTTACTAAAGCACTTTTTTTTGTTTTTTTTTTTGGACACACAACGTGACTAGTGGATGTATTGTGTGAAATTTTCTATTTGTTCCTATGCATTTTGTTTTTTTGTGTGAACACACCCTGAGTGAATTTGCCTGACTCAGCAAGATACATTCGTGTCTCCAATACGATATTTATTGTTGCATTTTTGCGTAATTTCGTGCGCGAAAGTGTGTGCCATCCAGTGCTTTTTTTTTTTTATGACTCATCTTTATGCTACATACAAACACGACTAAAACACCAACTCTGACTTTTCGCCTGTACTCTGATGAAACATTGAATGTGTGTGTGTGTGTGTGTGTGTTTTTCCCCTATGTTCACGGCAATGTGAGTCCGTGTGAATATCCGGTCTGCCACACCAAATGCTGGATCTGGTCCCACAAGCCTCTGCTGCTTTGACCAGACCCGAGACTCAAGTGGTTATATTTTCAATGTTGAATAAAAAATTATTATTATTATTATTATTATTATTATTATTATTATTATTATTAGACATTTATTATCAAAATGTCCGAGGTCTCCGCACAAAAGCTAATGAATTTTTTTCTAACGTAACCCTAACTCATGCATCTATTATTGTGCTAACCGAGACCTGGCTCTGTTCGAATATTTCTTCATCTGATCTCTTCCCACCAAATTTCACAGTATTTCGACGCGATCGCACATTCTCTACATTGAAAAAGACAGGGGGTGGGGTGCTGATAGCAATTGATACGTCGTTACAATGCGTTAGGCGTCCAGATCTCGAGACATCATTTGAGTCAGTGTGGGTAGAGCTACAATGCGCTAATGGCGAGCGTATCCTTCTCGGCTCTTATTACTTGCCCCCTGATACCTCTCCTGATGATTTTAGCCAATGTCTACTAGGCATTGAGCGCACAACCAACGCCCTTGAAAAATTTAAATTTATGGTTCTTGGCGATTTTAATGTCCCCAACATATGTTGGGAAACAGCCTCTGCGTCCTCAAAACATTACTATATTATTCAAAAATCTCATCTTTTGCTTAATTTCGCATCATTTACGAACTTAAGACAATATAACTGTATCCCGAACACCCAGGGCAACATGCTTGATCTTTGCTTCTCGGATCTTGACTGCATAGATGTAACTGAGGGTGCGTCAGGCTTGGTTCCCCCCGACGGATATCACCCCCCTTTGGAGATTAGTATACCTGTCCGACAGGGCATGAGACGTTGTTCACGGAAACATCCTGAAGGGAATAGACACAATTTTTGCGCTGGAGATTATGTTAGTTTGTACGATCATTTCTCCAATTACGACTGGTCCTCAATTATCCTGTGTTCTGACGTTGATCAACAGGTTCGCGATTTCACTCGAATCGTCCGAGAAGGAATGGATCAATTCATCCCGCTTCGTAAAACATCAGGCTCAAAGTTTCCCTTCTGGTTCTCGCACGAATTACGTACTTTAATGAATAAGAAATTGCGCGCTCATCGAAAGTTTAAAAAGAACGATACCCCCGAATTAAAATCAGAATTTGGGCACTTTAGGTCTCTCTGCAAGGAAGTTTTTAAACGTGATCGTCAGGCGTACACTGATTCCGTCGAGTTGCAGCTAACTAAAAATCCCAAAGAATTCTGGAAGTATGTTCGCTCTCGGTCCCAGAAAAAAGGTAGAGGAGAGATCACCCTGCTGGACTCACAGGGAAACTCGACGACAGATGTTTGTGAAATTTTTGCACGCCACTTCCAGTCTGTTTTTAAGCATCATCCAATCCCTTCAACTACTGCCGCGCCAGCTGTCTCTGGGAATGCATCCTGTATTGCACTCTTTGACGAGGAGCTACTACATGAGTGTGTAAAAAAAATGAAACCATCATTGTCTTCTGGCCATGATGGTATTCCGTCAGTCCTCTTGAAGGCATACAGTGCCATATTTATTCCTGTTCTAGTACAGATTTTTAACAACTGCCTAAAGAATGAGGTCTTTCCCGCCATGTGGAAAACGGCACTTGTTGTACCTGTGCATAAGTCCGGTCCAAAAACAAATGTGTCGAACTACAGACCTATATCTCTTCTTTGCACATTTTCGAAGCTCCTCGAAGTGGCACTACACAAAATATTGTCATTCAATCTCAAGCGTTATCTTATCCCTAACCAACATGGATTTATGGCGGGTCGCTCGACCACAACTAATCTCGCCTGTTTTATGTCAACCGCTGCTCACGCCGTCGCTAACAGAGGCCAGCTTGATGTGATTTACTTTGACTTGAGTAAAGCGTTTGACATTGTTAATCATGAGATGTTACTGGCTAAACTGTCAAAGCTAGATATTCACAACTCATTGCTTTCATTGCTCGAAAGTTATTTGCGTGACCGGAAGTGCTTTGTTAGCTCGAATAATAATTTTTCTGCTACTTATGAGGCGACAACGGGTGTGCCTCAGGGCTCCGTTCTCGGACCTCTTCTGTTTTCAGTTTTTGTTAATAATGTTTCGACTGTGATTCGTCACTCTTTATTTCTTCAGTACGCAGATGATATTAAGATGTTTATGGAGGTACGAGAAGACCGAGACTGTGTTTTGCTACAGAGAGATGTTGATGCTTTTGAAGAATGGTGCCGGGAGAATGACCTAAAGATAAATAGCTCTAAAACGAAAGTCGTGTCGTACACTCGTAAGACACATAACATTGTATTCCCATATGTTATTCAGACAGACCTTTTGGAACGTATGAACAGAATCAAAGATCTTGGCGTAGTGTTTGACAGCACCTTAATCTTCTCCAGTCATGTGGATCACATCGTGAACGCAGCTCTACGCACGCTCGGGAGTGCGTGCCGCATCACTAAAGAGTTTATTAACCCCTGCACATTTCTTATACTCTACAGTGCATTGTGTCGACCACAGCTTGAATACGCTTCTGTTGTATGGAATGGAATTTGTGCCACAAATTCCTCGAAAATAGAACGGGTTCAGAACAAGTTTCTTTCCATCTATAGACATCGTTGCTCAGCGCGCATTGTGCCCACCACTACTGATGTCCCTGTCCCTGTTCAGCGTAGCGTGGCACTACCTACCCTGCTTCGTAGGAGAGAACTTGCCGATATCTTATTTTTATACAAACTTGTCCACGCCGTCACTGATTGCACGGTATTGACGTCAAGAGTACTCTTAAAAATTCCTCTAAAAACAACAAGGCAAAATGCGTCCTTCTGCAACAGGCGTCTACTCAACCTCCACGATCCTGTGTCCAGACTTGGGCATACTTATAATTCTTCTTTTTCTGAAACACTCGACATATTTAACAATAACACGCTGCAGTTTGTAAAAACGTTAAAGGCCATCACTTAAATTTGAACTGTATGCACTAACTTGCGGCGTTCACGCCGAAATTCCCCACTTTTAATGCATTTTTTTTTCTTTCTTTCTAGCAATTGGTGTTGGCGGTAGTACCATTAAGCTTATCGTGTGTTGTGACTTTGTGTTTACTTTTTATAATTTTTAAGTGTATTTTTCTAGGGCTTGTCCGTTGTTTGTGTTGTCCGTACTATTGCTTTATACCCTGTTCTGCCTTACATGTTAACACAGTGCACCTGTACCAAGACCGCAAGGTTGTTCCCGGGCACGAATAAAAACATTGATTGATTGATTGATTGATTGATTATTATTATTATTATTATTATTATTAAGGCAGTCGGCGGCCTGCTTCTGCAGACTGCTAATACTGTCATTTTTGGCAGGCCCCGAATGCTTTTTTGCTGAGTCCGTCATCATCGCTCGCGGCCGCTGGTGGAAGGGGCCAAACTGATGAAGATCTCGGCAGCCTGACTCAGCGTCCATCGACTGTTTACCCGAGGGCCACGTGGTTGAGCGTCATCCGGGCAACCGGACTCGACCCTTCAAGAACAGCTCCCACGCCTTTCCTCGGTGCAGTCGGCGGCCTGCTTCTGCAGACTGCTAATACTGTCATTTTTGGCAGGTGAGAGTTTGTTTTTCGCAGTCATATCTTAAGAACGTTTTTCCCGCCGTCGACTGCCCCAAGTGTTTTTTTTTTTTCTTGTTTGATTTTTGCTTGTTCAAAAGGTTTTCCTTTTCTTTTTGTACGTTTCAAACTTCGTCTTGTTTTTTTTTTCCATTCAGCAAATCATGTCTACTGATTGCATGGTGTGTTTTAAGTCAGTTCCTACTGATGGATGCTTCATGAAATGCGTTTCCTGCAATCATGTTTATCATTTGGAAAAATGCTCCGGCATTGCTCCGGCAACCTTTAAATCGATGGGGAACGCAAAACGTGAAAAATGGAACTGCCGCACCTGCAGGAATCGAGAAAGTAGGCTAAGTGTCGGTGGTTCCTGCGATTCTGGGACCCCGGCAAATGACGACACGGTTTCTTCGCAACTTGCGGATATAAGCGCGAAACTGGAATTGCTTTTTTCGTTGAAGGTAAATGTCGACCGTCTTTGCGACCTTCCAGCAAAAGTAGATGACCTTCTGTCTTTGAAGACATCAGTGGATGCGATGAAGGAAACGATCTGTGCCCTTCAAGCATCAATGGAAAAATACGATTCTATCGTAGCACTTGTCACAGAAAACGACAAGGAGGTCAAACTGCTTCGAACGGAAGTTGAGAGACTACAGGGAACAGTGTCTGGTCAGACCGAATTAATTGAAAATCTCCAAACCAACATAAATGCCACAGAACAATACAGCCGGAGATGTAACTTGGAAATTCATGGTGTGCCTTTTACGACTGATGAAGACCTCAGCGTCACTTTGAACGGGTTAGCCAGCAAACTGAATCTCGAGATCCCTAGCCCTGCCGAAGTAGTGGCCTGCCACCGTCTGCGTTCTAGACGCGACGGGGCGCCGCCAATACTAGTTCAGTTTGCGTCTGTTTCTGTCAAAGAACACTGGATGAAAGCCCGCAAGAATTTGGTCAGACTCGTTCGTTCGCAAGGTGAACCAAAAATATATTTCAACGACAATTTAACAAGTACCAACAAAGAGCTCTTCTGGCGAGCCAGAACCAGAGGCAAAGAAAAATCGTATAGGTTTGTCTGGGTAAAAAACGGCACGATTTTCGCAAAAAAAGATGAGAACGCTACACTTGTTCGCGTTTCTAGCGCTAGGGACTTGGAAAAAATAGTCTAGGAATGAATGACACTGTTGTACTTTCAGATTTCCCATCGTTTTTAGATCTGCTACCCCCAAGTGCTAGCGCGCTTACGCTCCTACACGTAAATATAAGAAGTATAAGAAAGTATTGGGAAGAATTCCAAATTATCGTTGAATCAGTGAAAGATACGGTAGACGTATTTGTTTTAACAGAAATTAACGTTGTGGAGGAAGGCGTTTCGCAACAGCAATTTTCTCTGCCCGGTTTTCAGGCCTTTTTTCTAACACGTAATGCAGCAAAAGGGGGCGGAATAGCCGTCTACGTAAAAACCGCTTGGTCAGCAGCCAGGCTAGACTTAACTTTCAAGTATGCGGAGTGTCTGTCTTTAAAATTGTATAATGCTAATGTTTCAGTATCTTTGTTATCATTTTATAGGCCTCCTTCAGAAAGTGCTCGTTTGTTTCTCGACGAGTTTAATGCAATTTTAGGAAATATGCCGGAGACTGACAGGCTTTGTCTAGCGGGTGATTTCAATATCGATCTCTTGAAACCCTCGAAGGCTGTCGTGTGCGACTACTTGAATATTCTTTCCAGCTATGGCATCGAAAGCGTAATTCTTGCCGCTACGAGAGAAGAATTCCTTTCCCAGAAAATGACGGTATCCTGTATAGATCATATAAACGTAAGAAATTTCGGCATGCCTACAGTATCGGTGACTGTTACGCAAAAATTAGCGGACCATTACTTTGTTGGCTGTCGAATAGGCTTCAAGGTCCAGTCACAAGTAACAGATCAGCAAAGGCAAATAACAGTAGTAAATTTCAATAAACTCGATAGACTGATTACCGCTTATGACTGGGACGCGATAATAACAGATTTTGATTACACGAATACCTATATAAAGTTAGTCGATAATCTTTCGCATCTCAGGGCAATTAGTACGACAACTATTAGGATGAAAAAGCGTAGGCAGAATCAACCCTGGATAACCTCGGATGTGCTTTCTGCTATTAAAGAAAAAGATATTTTATGGGCAAAGTGTCGTCGTGCTCCGCGAAACGACGAGCTGAGATTACAATACCAAGTCTACAGAAATCGAGTGAATGCCATGGTTCGTTTTAGAAAGCGTCAGTACTTTCAAGATAAGTTTTTTCTTTCACGCTTTGACGTTGCGAAAACCTGGTCCGTGGTGAACGAGGTAAAGGGATGCTCTAACAAGTCGTCTATTGATAACACAATAACAAAAAATTTTGGGTTCGATATAGAATCAATTGCTGACTCATTCAATCGCTTCTTCGCTTCGTTTTCGGGTACATCACGCGATGAATTTACCACGCCCACTAACTTTGAACCACCTGTCTCTGAGTCCGCGTTCCTACCCAGCATGACTGCCGCTGACTTGCACGCGTTTTTATTTAGTTTTAAACCAAACAAGGCCCCCGGAATAGATAATATTTTTGTCGGGGACCTGCGGCGAAATTTTGGATCTCTCAGCAATATTCTTCTTTATATTTTAAACGGAATTATCAACTCAGGAGCGATTCCTGCTTTATTCAAAAGTGCGCTTGTGAGACCACTTTATAAGGGGGGCACACGAAATAGTGTAGAAAGTTACAGGCCCATATCTATCCTTCCGTGCTTAGCCTTAGTGCTTGAAAAACATATATTGAACACCATGACCTCGTTTCTTACAAAATTTAACGTGTTGTCCCCGTCGCAGTAGGGCTTTGTCCCAGGGCTGGGCACAGACTCGTTACTGGAGGATCTTGCCGATACGCTACACGCGACTTTTGAAGGGAACAAGTATGCTTGCGCTCTTTTTCTAGACGTTTCAAAGGCCTTTGACTCTATTAGTCACAAGGTGCTTTTGAAAAAAGTGTTCGATTATGGTTTCAGAGGGCCTTTTTTTCACCTTCTCAGGGATTTTTTGACACAGAGGTCACAACAAGTTTCGATTTGCGGTATAAAGAGCACAAGGGCAATTTTGAGATCCGGTGTTCCACAAGGTTCCGTGTTATCCCCACTTCTGTTTAATCTTTACGTGAATGACCTCGCTAAAACTATATCGGGCTGTGAAATATTTCAATACGCGGATGATACCCTGCTAGTGTCACGACATATAAACCTTCACAGTGCAACTAGTTTGCTGCAAGCTGATGCAATTCGTGCTATGGATTGGTTTGAAGCAAATATAATTAATATTAACGTTCATAAGACAAAACTTATCTGCTTCGCTAATCCATTAAAGCGCAAATGTCTAGATATTCCCTTTTTATTGCACCCATCAAATTGTGAGCACTGCAGGTGTTCACCTATCGAGTATGTTAATACAACCAAGTACCTCGGAATATATTTTGACAATGATTTATCTTGGAACTCTCACCTTACATATGTAGCTAAAAAGCTCCGAAGTATATCGTGCATGTTATACTCAACCAAAACCTTTCTTCCAATTTCAGTCAGAAAAATGATCGTAAATGCCTTGGCTTACGGCCTCCTACGTTATGGGATAACTCTGTATGCCAATTGTTCCTTATTTTGGAAGAGTAAAATTGATAGTATTTTAAGGGGAATTTTGAAAAGTGTCGCGTACAGCCCTACAGGTGTGCCAAGTGACGAGTTGTTTTCATACCTATGCCTCCCGAGTTTCTATGCGCTTTTCAAAAGATGTGTGATTTCTAAGCACTACTGGCAGAGTCCTTACAAGATTCCTCGTGTCGCCCAACGTACCCTAAGGGAGGGCGAGCGTTTCGCGGTGCCACGTGTGTGCACGAGGTACGGAGAGCGACTGCGCTCTTACTATGTGCCTCAACTTTTTAACGGTTTGCCTCCCTTGTTTTTCCACGCCAGCTCAAGGCGTCAATTGAAAAGGCTTTTAAATAGCGTTTGTTAATGCTCTGCTCTCTCAGATCGAGTTTAGCCGTGTTTCGTCACGCACTGGGCTGGGCTGGTGCCGGGGTTGCGGACCGCTGGGTCCGGCTGCTGGCGGGCCTGGGGTCACGTGGTGGCTGCTTCGCCATGTAACTATCGGCGGAGCGGTTGCGGCGTGTTTGCGGGCTGGCTTGTGGTTGGATTTGGCGGCCCGTGGCGCCGGCCTCCGGTACAGTTTGGGGTGAAACGGGGTATGTTTTCCGCGAATTTAACTCTCCCTCTGTCTGTCTTTGTGCGGCTGAGGATTTTGAAAGCGAAGGTTGATTCTTTTTTACTCCGGTTATTTAGTTATTCAGTTTGCCAACATGCTTTCGAACATGCTTTTGTTGTTTCTTTTTTCATCTTTTATTGTTGTCAATATGATCTATGCCGACGCAACAATTTATGCTCTCGAATCTTAGTTCTGCGTTTGAGATGTGTGTTTGCCCATCTGCTTTTCCTCTTATGCTGTTATGCATTTTTTTGTTCATGAGAAGCGCTCTGTTGGGTTTTTATTTCTTACGTCATTAGTCATTTGTTTCGTGAGCTGCACTTCAGCTCCAAGACACCGTGTATGGTAGTCTGCATGTAACTTTTTGAATGTTTCTATGTACCACATTTCTACGCCACTGCCGGGTCCAGTCATACAAGCCGTTTTTGGCTTCGACGGACCCGCATACATGTATTGATCATGCAAAAGAGATGCAATAAAATTATTATTATTATTATTATTATTATTATTACTCCCCCGTGCCATACCCCACTGCCACCTCGCCTGCCAAACACGTTCGGCGCCACTGCCCATCCTAATATCCCATATAATGTTGAGGTTGCATCGCCGACGCGTAATTTAGGCACGCGACCGCTTAGCTTTCACTGCCTTATCAGGACAGAAGACTGGAAATCTTTGTTTTCATAGTTTATTTCTTTCCGAATCGGGTTTATCTTCCCCCCAGCTTTGATGTTTCTCTTTCATTGTCTACTTTCGGTGTCGGCGGGGAATGGGCATTTATCGAGGACTATGCTGCACAATTTGTTACGCATCACATAATTCTTCAGCTACAGATGATGATGATGACTAAGCCGAGACTGGGGCAGAAGGAAGAATTTTTCAGTGTTACTTTTTCTTCGACTGTAAAAAATTATTTCTCCTTCTGCCCCAGTCTCGGGTTAATATCATCATGGTGCTCTAGCATTTCTTTTTAGTGAAAGAGAGAAGAGATAAGATGGTTAGCACTGTATAATTATTCACCGCTCGACAGTTTTTTTATGTGTTTTTAAGGTAATTTTTTTATAGTATTTTTGCTACTCACATACGAAAAAAATGAAAGCCGTTTACAATTCCCTGTAATGCCGGATGAGAGCGCAGCTCTTGAGAAGGAAAATGGAAGCGTACTGAGGGATAGGTGACTCCTTCAGGTAACGTGACCTCAGGGGGAGGGGGGGGGGGGGGGGGGGGTCGTGAAACGTCAGGGAGGTCACGTGACCTCGGGGGGAGGGGGTCGCGCGACCTCAGGGGGGGTCACGTGACTTTAGGGGGGTTCTGTGACCTCAGGGGAGTCACGTGATCTCGGGGGGTCACGCGACCTCGCGGTTACGCCGACGGCGACGCCGCTCAGGCCGGAAACGGGCCCCTAACCGCTCGTTCACACTGGAAACGGATCCGCGTTCGCAAAGCGGTTGCGAACGAGGTTGTATAAACATCCAGTACAACTGCACGCGAACTCGATGACGTCAAGTGTGCGTGCAATTGTACTGGATCTTTATACAGCCGCGTTCGCAACCGCTTCGCGAACGCGGATCCGCTTCCAGTGTGAATGAGCGGTAAGAGCTGTGCTCTAAAAAAAAAAAAGGAAACTGTCAATACATATGTGTGGTTGAACATCTCACTCAGTTGGAAGTAAGTGCCACTGCCAACCCATTCAATTCATGCTTTCCTCCATTTGTCCGTCTAATGCAGTGTTCAGAAGTCTTTTGCATTAGGTGGTTAACCCGATATTCACTATTTACACCACGGGAGCACCCAGGGGCGGATCTAGAGGGGGGTCCGGAGGTCCTGACCCCCCTCTTGAAACCTGCATGTGTAAACATAAGGGCGTGAAACGAGGGAGAGGGGGAGGGGGTTCTTAAACAAATGGTACGCTGACCAACACCTGACCCCCCCCCCCCCCCCCCCCCCTCAGGAAATTCCCGCATCCACCCCTGGGAGCACCACAGTGCATGATGAAGTCACATATAATTATGCAATATCTGAATGAGCTGCAATCTAATTTAATGCTGAAACAATATAGAATTACAGTCCCTGCAAGTGAACCAGTTACAAAAATATGGACGTGAAAGAGTAACTCTTTTTATTAACACTCACAAAAAATAGCATTACAAGCAAAAAACTTTTCTGCATTAAGGTCTCGGCAAATTTACAAGCAAAAATGTTAAATAGTCTTAAACTTTGGACTGGCAAAGATGAACACGAACACTAAGGTTTAATTTCCAAGAACACGTGCAGCGTATCATTTTCAACAAACTTGTTTAATTCTTGATCTCCCGCCGTAGAGAGGCATGATAATCCAAAGCGTCCAATATGTTTTGTATGGCCTCTGAAAGAATGACTGATCTTTATACCAGCCGGCATTTACCCTGTAGGAAATCACATTTTATCGGTCCTTCGGGTGAATAAACCCATTTGTGTACACCTTGACGAAGGGCCACTCCAACTGAGAGTCACCTTCCCCGGGGTGTATTTGCAAGTAATGGCCATCACCGACCTCGGTGTTCATACGTGTAAGCCAGACATTTTGGGATTCACTGTAACCATACATGACCCTCTTGGGGCTATCTAAGGTTTTGAACCAGTTCTCAAGCGCTTTTTCCTTTAGGTCTGCCCACTGCTCAATGCACCAGTGGACTGCCTTAGGCCAACAATGACTCTGCAAATTTTTGCACACCACACACAACCTGTCCCTTACGAACAAAGCTCCCGACTCGCATGCTCTTTGTAGTCTGTCATTGCTGTCTGGAGAACCTGCAGTACTTCGGCGAAAGTGGTGCAGATTGTGCTAAGGACATTAAGTTGTTCAGCAAGCCCAGAAGTTTTAGCCTCCAATTGGCCCTTGCATCTTGCAGCTTCTACTCTGACACCTTCGCTGCACTGGTTCAGGCTGGTCTGCAGTGACATGAGGTCGTCGGAGATCTTTCCCATGGCTTTCTTCATCTCGAGACAGGTTCTGTGTATGTCCTTGAGAACTTGTGTGGCAGGGTTTCCAGTAGGCTCATGTGTGGCTTGGGGAATGCTGCAACCGTTCTTGAAGTGCTCCAAAACGTCGCTCCGCAGCACCATTAGGTGGCACAGGCAGCAAGGCACGACGCCGAAGTCGCATTCCTTGTAGTGGTCCAAGAGGCAGGCTACGGGACCAACGAAGCCGCAACCTCTAAGTGCATTGCAGCAGGCAACCTTCGACCAGAAAGGAAAAGTGATTATAAAAAAAAGGCGGCTTGTCTCTTGGTTCGACAATGCTGATAATATAGGAGTTTAGGTTAGTTTGTAAGTGAGAGCCAAAATAACAGAAGAAAAAAAGGTGCAAATGCTGTTAAAGGGGTACTGCAACGAAATTCTAGCTCCAATTTTATTGTCTAAATGTGAACTATGTTCTGGTCGCACCACAGAGACACCAATTTTTTTGTTTAAAAAAAAACGGCTACCAGATTGCACCTGTCGGATGTCCCCAAATGTCGCTGCATCAAAATTCCCACGAAAGCAGCGCCGCTCCGCAGAAGTATGGCGCCCAGTTCCGAGCACGCGTAAGCTGCCAAACCTGGTCGAACCGGATTTCCCTTCTCTCCCGCGCCTATTCCACTCTTTGGGAGCGGGCACGTTGAACAGCCAGGTTGATGCCGCGTCGACGCCAACAAGTGGTGGAGCTCACAAGCATGCCAGCCTGCCTGTAGCCTCGCCCGTGAAGTTGAACATAATGTCACGAATGCTTTAGATGTGCCGAATTTCATGAGACGAATCGCGCAATCTGATGACTGCTCTTCGAGTGCTCGTTGGAATTGGCCGTTTGGGACGCAAAATATAGCCATCCGTTTAAAATACAAATGTGCGATTGTCATTAGAAGATTTTGTTGATCACGTTTAACTTATTTCGGAATGTGAGAGGTTTATTTCAATTTTCACTTTAGTATCCTTTTAAGGCACTTATATATCAGAAACCTTGTTCTGCTTGCCAACTACGGCTGTGTTGCCATACCCGCGGTTTCACCTCACGATGGATCGTAGCCAGGGGCAGATTTAGCATTTTGCCGCCCTAGGCAGCCTTTAACAGTGCCGCCCCCTGTGGTGGTTGGGGGGCAGGAAAGTAGCTAGGTTTGGAGTTAAAATTTTCACAATTAGCTAGAATTTCTAAAACTAAATTAGAAAGATAAAAAAAAGAAAAGAAATAATTTAGGGGCGACTACAAATAGACCATTTGCTATATTCCCAAGTAACCCTGCCTGAACTCGAGGAATCATGGGTACGGTGTTCCTTCAGCTCCCTAGTGATTGGCAATTTCAACCAATTCTATGGCTACACAGTTTTTGAGCGTAATTCGGAGTCACCCCGAACAAGAGGTTAATAGAGCCAAGGACCTGTCACATCACTTGTAAAATTTCTCGTCAATGTCAGTATTTTTGATACTGTGCATGCGATCCACCTTTCAACCTGACTGAGCTGCAGAAGTCTCTTACAATATTATCATTCTCGTAAATGTTGTTTTAGCAGGAATTGCTTAAAGAGACGAGAATTCACAACAACAAAAACCAAAAATTTAGCTCGGAGTCAGCGGGGCTGTTTATGGCATTTTTAGCATTTCTAACTTAGTATCAGCGTCTTTGAAGCTGGTACTACCAGGCTGAAGGGTGGACAGCGTGCACAGTATCAAAAACGCTGACACCGATGAGAAATATTAAAAGTGATATGAGAGGTCGTAACAAGCGTCGTATAGTGGACACTATACGACGCTTGTTTAGGGTGATACCGAATTACACCCAAAACTGTGTAACCATGGAACTGGTTGAAAAAACCAATCACTAGGGAGCTGAAGGAACACGTTTCCCATGATTCCTCGAGTTCGGACCGGGGCGCTTGGGGGATTTAGCAAATGGTCTATTGGCTGCCCCCCGAAATTCTGCAGCCCTAGGAAGCTGCATGCTCTGCCTATTGGTAAGTCCGCCTCTGACTGCAGCGGACGGCTGCAGTCATAGAGCAACTCCAATACGGCGCAAGTGTCACATGACTTGTGGGAGGGGTGCAGCGGTGTGCGGGATGCATAGTCCCGTGATAATTTCACAGCGCTGGTATGGCTAGGATGGCTCGTGGCATTCGCTGCAGACCTTCGTAAGGTGAAACGGAGTATAGGTCGCATCTGTTTTGCTCTAGAAGGCATGTCGATGACCAACGAAGTAGACTATCAGGTGCAGTACCATATATGCAATGCTTCTGATTGAATTAAGAGGCCGGCACACTTGGGCACAAGAGACGAGTCAATCGATAACTGTGAACGAGAAGAGTGCGGTTCAAGATGTACTTGAGAGAGATTTGCAGCCGCTCAACCTCATCTTCGCAGAAGGGTTTCTGGGGTGCTATGTTGCACTTTTTGCACTCCCAGGAGACTTGGAAGAAGGAAGTGACGTCAACAACTAGAGCAAACGCAGACTGAAGGTTGACAGAAGAAAACAAAATCAACATCCAATCTGCATTTGCTGCGTTGTTGACGTCACTTATACTCCTTCTCCCTAGTCTCCTGGGAGTTCAAAACGTGCAACATAGCCCCCCAGGTCGACGGGACACGCACTCCCTCCGTCGACACACTGGTCGTGGCACTTTGTGCACAGTGTGCGGACGCAGGGCAGCCCGACTGCTTTGCTGTACACGACCCACATAGGGCGTACATTTTCTGCGCAATGGTGGGCTATTGGAACGGCATGGTCCTCCAGTCTTGGGTGTCGGAGAACCCGGCTACTCTGAACGACGCCATTTCTGCCTGGGCAAGGAGGCCACCTCCAATTCTTTTTGCTTGAAGCAAAGAAATAGGCAAATGGTGCAGGTTTCTTCTTCGGGAGACCTGTAGGAGGCATGTGCGATCGTGTAAGCAATATTTCATATTGCTTGCAAAGCAGCTGAATTGGAGTGTAGGCGCAAATGCTAGCTGCTCTTCGAACAGCGAGTAGAGACAAGCCTAAGTATAGACGCGCGATTTCATCTCGCCCATAGTTTCTCACCGTATATGGCAGCTAAATCCACCGTGGCTCTAACACTCGATCCTTTCCACGCTCGTCCAACTTGGCCTTCCCAGCTTCCTCGCCCCCGACATCATCCGCCTCGAGTTCTCTTCTGCCCTTTCACTACGAAAGCTCAGCTACCACGAAGTCTCAAGAGTCAAGTCCCCGACCTGCCGCTCCAACGCAACCAGTTGCTACAACTGGTACAACCTACTTGCAGTGCAGCGGCCGATGGGTTGGTGCGCCCGCGTCGTCCGCGTTAATGTTGCAGCAGGACATGGCGGGCATGGCTCCTCTGACTCTAGAATACGTACCAGCAACGATGTTTTTGCGAAGCTTGTCCTTTTCTGATAGAGCACTTTGAGGAGATGAGTACCTACTGCAGCGCCACAAAATCCGCGCCATTGCGTGCGTCGTCTTTTTTCTGAGCTTGGATTGGCTTGGATTATGTCAGCTGATATTACTTCTCCCAAGCCTATCCGTAGCCGAAGCTAGCCGAAGCGCGTTTTGCAGAATTTTTGAGTCGAGTTGACTGTTGTTGATTGCATCGTTCGCTCATGTTAGTGATTGACGTCGGTAATTCTGGTATCAGAGTGTTCACGTCACAGAAAGCGAGCTTTGTAGACTGGTAAGCTCCTTTTCTTTCTCCCACTCGTTCACGAAGCGGTTGGAACTTTCAGCATTCGATTGACACCATTGCACAACGACGAATGTTTGTAGGCTTCGCTTTCTACCAGCAAGGTGATGCCAACGGACAATACTTAGATTGAAAATCAGTTCTGTCAATAGGCCACAAAATATAATTATTCGCGGGTGAAATTTGATTGGCCATATTTGTATTGTGCTTCGTGTGTTGACAGCGAGGTTGGGCTGTGCCCATTTCACACCAAATTCTGATTGCGCTACGTGACGAATAGATCAGGGGTTCGATCCCCGCCTCTTCCGATTTGATTTATGGTGAATTTTACGTTTTGGAGCGCGCCGGGATCGACTTTTCTGGAGCGATCCCATTTCACTGGGTGATCGGGATCGAGACGGACGTGTTCAACTGGTTGTTTCGGATTAGCTCCCACTCCAGATCTCGATCTGGATCCGAGAAAAGTCGCTCCGCCGATTTCGTTGAATTCAACCGAAAACCAGCCGGGCTAGCCCTCGGCGCACACACGTGACTTCCTTTCTCTCGGGGCATCTCGCCTGATCTCGCCTATCCAAGGAGGATAGGAGGGAAGGAGAGGGCATGACGCCAGCCGCGTAGCCTCCACAAGCCATGCTCCCTTGACGCCTCGCCTCTTTCTCATTTTCCTCCTTACTCTCCTAACTTACCAGGCCAACGTGACCACATCACGTGACCGTAGCTAGCCTTCGCCTAGCTATTGGGTACTAGTATACACCACAGTCTAGCCTTCGATCTGACAAAACCTACCGAACGGAGCGCGCGCAAGCCTGCAAGAAGTCCTACAACCAACCATCCATCTCACACGATATGTCACGCGCACCGATTGCCAGAGAGATCTACGGTTACAATGGCCACGACATCGTTTAAACTTCTGAGTAAAGCTATACACACTCCGGACGGAATTGGCTATACGCACTCCGCTAATCTGGTATAAAACACATGGTCACGAGTTTTCTGAGCGATTTCATAGCATAGGGGTTAAGGTGTCCGCTTTATACGCAAGTGGACGCAGGTTCGATCCGTGGTGGGCCTACTTTTTTTCCTTTCATTTTTTCGAAGATTTTGTTTTGTCGAGCCATTTGGCGATATTTACGACATTTCTTTTTTACGAATACCACTGAAAAGAAACATACGAATGTTGTCAACGAAACTTTGCAGAACTAAATGGTATGAGACTCCCTTTCCAGAGGTGCGATCGGGGACAGCGAGGCTTCGGTTGGCGGCTGGGCGGCGCGAAGCGGCGTGTTCTGGTTAAGTTTTGTAATTAGCAGCGGCGTGAATGCAGGAGGGGGGCTGTGTTAACGAGCTCCCCAGTGATACACGCGCCGTTCGAAAAGGGTGGCCCGAGCGGCATGAGCAATCCGCGGAGTGCGTATAGCCATTTCCGCCCGAAGTGCACTCCGGAGTGCGTATAGTTTTTCTCAAAACTTTTTATGACTAGGCTTCACCAATATTGCAACGTGCCCCCTCCTGGTACTTCTAACCTTCTTGCGCCCACCTCGCCTCAGAAGAATTCGTAATGGCCGCTCAGGAGATGCCGCCCGTGCCGTCCGCCTTACTGCTGCTGCTGCTTGACGACAGTTCGTCAACAAGTTGCTCGAGCGGCTTCCGGCATTCTGGCAATCTTTGCTAGAAGCTCCTGAGCCATTCCTGCCGCTCGTGCGTCGAACACGTGTTACTGCCGCGATTGCAAAAACGTCTTCGAAACGACCGTGGCGGCCAAGGAAAGGGGATTCTCGGGCAGGTGAATGACGGGAAGGCATCCGCCGATCCCGGAGCAGTTGTCATATTCCGCTGTAGATCCGTAGGCGGCGCGACCCCGTTCGGATTGTGTGCTCCTTTCCGGATCTGTTCAGCTGATCCCGGCACGCTCCAAAACGCCCAGTGGAATTCGCCATTAGACACATGCAGGCGTTGGCACTCAGTTTGTCCATTTATGTTTCATGTACAGATCGTTTCGTCGACCCTACGACCTTTCATCGACAGTTCGTTTCGTGACAGACTTTGCAACAATTCGTCGGAAGTGTCTTGTCGCCAGCATCCGATTGGTAGCCTCGTTTGCCAAACCCGACGAAGGAGAGAGGGATGTATGCGTGTGGCGTGGACTGGTTGGAAGTGTAGGATTAGTGATTAGGGCTCGCGGGTTTGTTTTTCCGTATCGGAACTCACTGGGTGAGTCCGCTTTAGTTCCAATATGCGAATAATCACATCTACATAAAAAAGAAGCAAAAAATGGTAACGATACGTTGCAGGAGCACGTGTCCACGAAACACCGCAGTGTCGACGAAACGTGTCCATGGAAAGTTGTCCACGAAACAGGCACGTAGCCAGGGGGGGAGCCCACCGAAGACAAAATGCTGTATGAGGCGGAGGGGGGAGAGGGGGGTCCCAGCAAAATGGAAGATTTCGGGGGGGGGGGGGGGGGGGATGGCCCGGGCCTTATGGGCCCCCCCCCCCCCTAGCTACGTGCCTCCCCCGAAACATATTTCTGTGAAACGTGGTTTGATGAAACTATACTACCTACGTGACATGACGTTGAACACCGATATCCACCATGCTGATGGTTTACTCGACGACCCTTCGCAGCGAAAGCAACGGTAAACTGCGACACTCTGCTGCTGTAGCAATTACTACGTATACCGACTATCATCCGATCGTGTCGTCGGCATGCCCCGCTAGACAGAGCAGTTGTCAAGTTAGAGAAAGTGTACGAGCGGCAGGTAAGGGATGCGGCCGCGGATTACCGAGCTAGCAGGACGCATTTCGTAGCGGCGAGCGAGGGCACTTTTCTACCGTTGTTTACGTTCGTGTTTTACCGCTTGCCAAATGTCGCGATTTCAATAGCACCATATGCTTTACCCACAATTCTTGTAATTTTACATGCATTTCTCAGATTAGCTAGAATGTTTTAATTGATATTAGGTTGTTTTTATTTTATAACTTAAATAAAAATGCTGCGATTGACGCCAGCGATAATAAGTTGCACAGTTTTGATTGCCATACTTGTTTGCAGATTTGAAATTAGAAAATAAACAACAAATTATATTAGAGCTTGAAAAGACTACATACTAAGATATCTTAATTATTAATAGAAATTGCGGTAATGTAGGTCCCCAAAAAACGCCACGATCATAACAATACGCCATTTAACCATAATAGTCTCCAGAAAGGTTTAATTGTGTTTTCTTTTTAGAGCTCTGACATTGTTATCAAGATAGACAAAGAGTCAAACACTAGATGTAATATAAAACCCTATATGTCTCGCGTTGCTTTAAAAACACACACATTTCTGCTGTCTGACTCGGATTCCGTTTTTCGGCTTTTGTAGTAAGAGCAGCGTCTAATTTTTATGTTTCGTGAACATGTTTTGAACTCTTCACCCGTGGCAATATTTTATAAACTTTGGTTTGATTTAGTATTTTTGTGCTGGGAATATAGTTAAATCATTTGATCATCTAAATACCCAAGAACCCATTAAAAGGCCCGCAGTTCATGATTTCACAAGACAATTTTCGTAGCGATTAAAGGCAGCAAGTACACAGATATCAGCGCCAACTTTTTTCAACAAATACAATATTCTATGTTACCTCTAAGGTGTATGAAAGACCCTGTTTTTGAAGGGACACGGAACTCTTCAAAATATTTGGAAGTGCCTGGATCGCACACGTACACTGTTAGCGAAAATGTAATATTTCGCCTGTTTACACCCCATTTTCACTCGTTAGCATATTTTTACACGCTCTGCTAGTGATAAATCGTCAAAAAATTACTTGGGGTAGTAAAAATTGGTGTTTCGATTTCGGTTTACACGACTAGGCGTGTAAGCAACACTGAAAACACCCCAGCCCAACACCTCAAAACGTCGAGCGCCATGTTGCTTCTGCCGCTTCTGCCTCGAAGCGGTACGGCGGACGTAGCAGTCGAAGGTGAGTGTTTGATTTTTTTTTATCAATTTTGTATAGAATGTAGCACGTCTCAGATGTTTATTACGTGCCGTTCAAGAACGTTAGATTTGCTTTGAGCAAGCCGGCTCAGGCGTTAAGCCCGATTCACACAACCGGCGTTTAGCCACCCCGTCGATTGGAAACGACTCGACTGCTCGCCGGTTCTTTTGCGCGAACTTTCGCTCGGGCGCTGTGAACCCTATGAACTGTGGTGCTCAAAGCTAGCACAATTAGGCACGGGTAGCGTCCCGGTGGAAGCTGCAAAGAGCGGAAACCGAAGACACCGTCGCATAAGAGTGGCGAAGCCGCGATCCTGCGCTGATCGTTGTCCCGCCGCTCTCTCCGGCAATATCGACACTTCGCTGCTGGGTGTCTCGTATTTCGACGTTTTAGAGAAACTTGGCAGGCGCGAGGAGTCTCTATATCGTTTTCTCCGTCGCCTGCGTGGAGGAAACACGGTGGCGATAGAAACATATGCTCATGCAGTCAGTCAACTTGGACAATCCCCCTGTTCCCTCAATCCTATCGCATTCTTTGACTGCGTTTGTGACAACAACGTTTCCCCAGTGTGAAAGCTTTCAGTCACAACGGGCTACAAACTGGATTGTGCATTGCATGTAGCCCTGAGGGAATTCTTGGCCGGAGACTCCAGCACATTAGTTTCATTGGTAAGGTGACCGGCCACTAACGTGTTTGGCAAATGAAGCGATCACGGGTAAGTAGAAATGCAAACAATGTTGAATGAATATTAAGGTGGTTGTAGCCAGAGCCTGCCAGTTGAAATCAACCTTTAAAAATATAGTCTGCGGTAACTTCTTTTTGCACTTAGGATTGCAATTTTAAACACAAAGCCACTCCACATAGCTGTCGAAAATCGTGTAAACAACAGCAGTCATCGTCCCCGGTTCGGATGAGCGAAGCCTTAGCTTGATGAAAAGAATGGCGGTCTATACTTCTTGGTTGTTTCAATCACAACCTCGCACAGCTCAACAGACAAACAAATCAAGGAAATATATCCCGCGCTGGCTTGCAAATCACAGCACACAAGCAGGGTAGCACAGCAGAAAACACTGGCAATGAGCGCACGGAGGCATGCAGCTTCCTTTCTTTTTCCCTCGGCGAATGATTGGTTTGCTGCAGCATTCCGTAAGCACGTCGACATTCAAAAGTTGAGCCTGATCTGTCTTGCAGTGCCTTGCGGAACGGCAAGTATCGCCCACCATTCCACAAGGCACTGCAGGACTCGCAAATGTGTGAACAGTGCTTTGCAATAAAGGCCATGATCGGGCAGCAAGTGCCCATCTAAAGACATTTAATATTGATTGGCATTGAACTAACCTTTGGGCTTCATCACGTAGCAAGCATGGGTGAGGTATAATTCAAGAACATTTAATGTTCGACGAGTTTAATACGTTGTGGTGCTTTCCCATCTGTTTCGGTGTCACGGAGTGGGGTTCAAATTAATAAAAATAATTCAATGATCCACTCTGAGGATAAACGAGAAATTACGGGAAAAGAACAAGAGAGCTAAGTTCGACCATTGACTAGCGCAAGGTCCACGCCTGGTGTATAATCAGTAGAGAAAGATGATGACACAGGGAGGATAAGCAAACAAAATATTAGATTTAATAAAGTGAAAAACTAAGCTGTACACGGCAATAGAGCACTCAACACAAACCACACTCCAGCTCAAAGCTATGGAGCCCTGCGAGCCAGAAACTAATACTAAAAAGACTCGACGCTCATAAAACCGGAATAAGCCAACAGAACAGTGACGAAAACCCGACACTAACAACGAGAGCAAACAGAGATGGAGCTCGAACGTTACCGCTACACACATGGGATAATCCCCCAAAACAGTCGCGACAGAAAGTAGCACTGTGTAAAAATCTTCCCAACATTCAACAATTCGTACTTCAGAGCCAGAGAATGCAGTAGACAAGTCCTAGAAAACCAGGCTTAGCTTTCCGGTAGGTGCTGAGTCCAGAGCAGTCCGTAGTCTGGAGTTGTCGGCCGAAGAACGGCGTCTCGGAGTCCAGCGGTCCAATTAGAGGCTTGATGAGGTCGACACCGCGCACCACACAGCCACACACGCTTCAGCACAACAAACTCAAACACTTGCCCGATAGGCAGGGCAGAAGCCAAAAATTACACATTCCAAGACTCATCTGCCGGTAGTAACCGCATTGAGCAGCGGCCCGGCCAGCTCTGGGGTTGGACTACCTTCTTTGTTCCCGAACCCCCTTTTATAGGCTCGTCTACCGACCAACCTCCCGTTTTCCCGCCTTTCGGGTCAGTCAACTTTCAAGAAAAACAAAGCTACACAGCAACGACCCAAATGGCAAAACCTATTACATTTTTCAGACAACCAAACATATGTGCCCATCCATTCCCCCGTACGAGTCCAAAAACATCAATTATCGCCGATACATAGAACACGACAGGCGGCAGACTGAGCAAAGCCGCCGCCTTCAAAAAGCGCGCTAGCCAGCGTAAACATCTTTGTATCCCGGCGGCGCCCCCGCATGTCAAATCGGCACCATACGCGAGCCAGCATACGCACCCCTCCGTCCGCGAGGTCAAAGTCACAAACTGTGACCTGGGATGATCTACGTCGCCCGTTAACAAAAACCCATTCCGCAAACGAGCAAATTCGTTAGGGACTTAGAAAGGAACTACGACGGGACGAACTGAGATTAAAACCACACTCCCCCTTTTTGACCGTACCAACACTTAAAGTGGTCCAAAAAAAAAGATCATAAAAGTATTTAAAAAATTGAAGAGAAGCCTGAATTTGTGACACCCGGTTTCTCCATCCTGTGTTTTTTTTTGTGCTTTTTCTATTACGAAGCAAGACATTATTCCAGCCGTAGGCACCAGATGTAATTCCCGTCTGCGATCATAAGGTTATAGGATCCTAACTGCCGGCAGCTAAGTGTCAATTACATCCGGCTTGTGCATACAGTGCAACATCTTTTGCTATTCAGCCGATCATCACTTTACAGCCTGGGTATCTGTTCTTGTAAACGACAGTAGTGCTACATGTTAAACGGCTCTAAAGCGATAGAGCAAACTCACATCTCATTATCTTTTAGCTGAATAAACTGTTTGTTTGGTTATGCTTGTTATCCAATTTTTGTTTTAAATTTAATTTTCTCATATAAACACCTTACATTATAGAAAAAAAATCTTTTACATGACTGTATCATCTTTGAAACTAGTTTGCCACAGCCTTTCAGGCAAGTACTTTCAGTGCTATGACTGGAAACCTATCCTGAATAACAAGTGCGCTGATTCAGCTGCTGAGGCACTTACAGAAGTGGTCTCGAGCGCGATAAATGACTTCGTGCCTAAACGTGTTTCGAGACTAAACAAGTACCCTGCGTGGTTCTCAAAGGAATTAAGAAGTTGCTTGAGACGTAAGCTTCATTATCACCGTCTTTTTAAAAGGTCGGGATTGGACAAGTGGTACGCAAAATTTAGTGAGTGTCGTGCTTTGGCAAAATGGCTTTTTAAAAAAGACGAAAGTGCACATTTGCATGGGCTTGAGTCTGACATGTACGCCAAGCCTCAAAACTTTTGGAAATATGTACCGACAAAAAAGAAGCGGAATAGTATCGTGGCACCGATGCGAAATAGTTCTGGCTATACGTGTGATTCAATTGAAATTGCCAACATGTTTGCTGAGCATTTTAAATCATGTTTTTCATCAGCATCTGTCCCTGACAATAACGCGACGTGCCATGGCACATCTGATTTTCTGTCTTTTATCCCAATTGACGAACCTGAAATCAGGGAAAGCATTCGTAATATGAAATCGAAGCTGTCTGCTGGTTCAGATGGAATTACAAGTTTTATTGTGAAAGGGTGTGCCGAACTGCTAACTCCTGTCTTATTACACATATTTAATTTATCGATACATTCAGGAATATTTCCTTCTATCTGGAAACGCTCTGTTGTTGTTCCGATTCATAAAGCAGGGGACCCTAGTACTGTAAACAACTATCGTCCCGTTTCATTGTTGTGCAGTTTTTCCAAAGTTTTTGAAATGATAATGCATAAACGTCTGTACAGGCACTTTAGACATAAAATGAACCCAGAACAACATGGATTTCTGAAGGGTAAGTCGGTTGAAACCAATCTATGCTCTTTTTTAGATTATGCCGTTCCATTGGTTTGCAACCGCGAGCAAGTCGACGTAATATACTTTGATATGACGAAGGCATTCGACAAGGTTAATCACAGCACACTTCTGACGAAACTAGATAGCTATGGTTTGTGCTTGACTTACTGCCAATGGTTCAAAAGTTATCTTACATGTCGTACAAATTATGTTCGTGTGTCAGGATCCATGTCCGATTATTTTTCATCGCCTTCTGGAATACCCCAAGGAAGCAACCTGGGTCCACTATTATTTTTGATGTTTGTGAATGACATTTCGCTCTGTGCGAAAAAATCAAAAGTGCTCTTGTATGCGGATGACATCAAACTGTTTCGACGTGTACAATCTCACTCCGATTGCGTACTTCTTCAGGAGGACGCATTGCAAATTTCACAGTGGTGTGCAAAGAATTATCTTCCACTGAACGAACAAAAAACAAGAACAATGTCTCTCACTAGAAAGCGTGATTCGCTTGCATTTTCCTACACAATAGGTGGCAGCGTCATCACCCGAGTCTCCGTCATTCGTGATCTTGGAATTTTTATTGATTCATCGTTAAATTTTAATCATCACGTTTTAACTATCTGCAACGCCTCTTTTAGAAACCTTGGGGCGATATCTCGTTTCACGAGAAAGTTTTCTTCGCCTGTTTGTCTTGTGCGTTTATTTTGTTGCCTAGTGCGTACGAAGCTGGAGTATGCTTCTTCTGTATGGAACTGCATTAACCTCACTGCATCATGCTGTATTGAGCGTGTTCAAAAACGCTTCATAGGCATAATTTACGACAGATATTTCGACCGTACTTGCTACTACAGCTACGTACAATTACTTAAAAAACTTGGGTTGTGTACGTTACTCGATAGAAGACGATTACGTGATCTAATGTTTTTACATAAGGTTGTAAACGGTGCTGTTGACTCACCACTTTTGTTAAAGGAGCTGTGCAACAATTTTTCTACTGTGCACAAATACCGCTTAAAACGGATCACTAACGTTAATGACCTATGAAACACACATTCGTTTTTCACCCCACGCAATAGAAGTCCCAGAAAAAAATTTAAGAAAAATGAGCAGCGTTCACCCCCTCAACTCGCAGCCAGAACAAGCGGCCACGTGATCTGGAGCCGATTATATGCCGCCAGTGTTGATCATAGCCACGCGCTGGGGTTGGCAAAGTGCAGGACACGCGGTGAGTTCCAGACATTGTTATGGCTCGGCTGTTGTCGTCGTTGCAGCGATTGGACACGGGCCACAACCCGAATGCTTCTCGAGCTAGCAATTGTCACGAGCCTAAGTCGAGTGCCCACGCAATGCTCGGGTCCAATCTATGAACCGCATTCAAATATCGTCACTTGGGTGTACTGCGATCCCCGAGTTACGTCATCAAATTTTGCGAAGGAGAGATTGAATGAAAATGATCGCTTTTATCCTTGAAATTACACCGCAACAAAGCAGTTCCTTGGCCAATGGCGTTCCGTGTGAGTATCCTAGAGTCCCAGGTGTGCCAGTAAGCTCGTGTAGAGAGAAAAACATTCCAATTGAATATCGTTGCACAGCTCCTTTAAGCACTGTCTGTTTTCACGCTCCCTTGCGGTCCAATCGATTTCAAAGTCCTTTTTACCCGTCTGCTTTGAATGTCGCGTCACCACTAACAAGAATGCAACTTGAATTTAACAAACTGGATCAATCTGCTGTAGATATCTTTAGCGACCTGATTGTTTTTCGACATAGGCTTGAGTCAATTATTTGTACATAGTCACGACCTTGTTTTGTTGCCTGCATTTATCCTTGATGACGAGCGGTGTACCACTATTTAGGCCTTGTCCTGTTTTTGGACACCCAACAAAAATAAAGATCATTATTAACAATGTACACACACATGCAGGCTTGCGCTAATGATGCCTCAGTACCGAAACTCTCGTAGCGTGATTCGTGACTGCATCACGCTCGCTTCTACCCAACCTCGTTGTCATGCCACTTCTGCAAGGGGTCGCTAAAATGGCCAGTAAACACGCAAAAACGACACCGATACAATTATCTTGCAGAATATCACCTTATTTAGTAATAACTATGTCAATATACATTACACATTGCATTTAAGTTAAGAAAAAAGAAACATAAAACCTTTTTTTGCCAGAAAAACAAAGTATCAACGTTAAGAGGGCGCGGTACCTCTATTTATTCGTCCGTTTCAGCCACCAGATGGCGCGCGGCTCGAAACGTGGTTGAACGCGCAACTTCTAGATGGCGCCAGTATCGAGGTGTGAAAAGGCCCGCGTTATCCGCTGCGTGAAATAGATCCCGAAATGTGCCGTGTTCTCCCGGCGGAGGAAGTTTCTCCTTCCCCCGCGCGCGCTTGGTATGTACGCGCGTCGCGCGGTGGCCGAGTCCGGCCTCTGCGCTGTGTGATGCAGTGGGTGGCGCTCGTTTCTGTTCGGAGGTAGGAATAAAAATGCCGGTCCCCTTTTTTACGACGCTCGTTTCTATAGCTTGTTTTTCTTTTTTTATCTCAAGTAACCTACAGTACCGCCTGTTCGAAATCGTCCTTTGCGGTGAGCGATTTAGAGTCAGGTTAGCATTTTATTTGGGTCAGCACTACACGTTCAATGGAGACCTCGGGCGGCGATGTAAATATGCATTGCTCCCCAAAGTGTGTCCAAGGTGCGCAATGACAATTGGAAAGAGTATTGAAGGCGCGCGACCGTCGGTTGGTAAAATACGTGCGTTAGATTCACTTATTCAGTCTAATCATTTTTGCCAACGTCTTTTATCCGTTTCGACAAATGACATGGTCGAGTCTATTGATAACCTTAGCTAGATTGGACGTACGAAGTGTCCGGGCTTTAAATAAATTTGCTTCGTTTATGTGAATGAATAACTGTTTTCTCTTTTCCGTGCTCGGTGCTAAGCAAAAATCGCTGACATGTTATGGTAGCTCAGTGTGGCGGCGTTTTGCACGCTGACTCGCTATTGCATTCGCTGTGCACAATATGTGTTCAGATGGAATGTGCTAAATCGTATTTCCGATCCATATGATAGATTTACTTTGCTACAGTGTTAATTATATTTTCCCGATTTAAACTGGTTCGTCCCTGATCTGAGCCTAAGTTCAAATTCGAAGGGCAGACAGACTTAGCGTCGTAACAGCCGTAATGCCGCCCACAAAGAAATTAGTAGCATGAAAGAAAAACAAAAGGATACGAGGTGGCTCAGTGTTATAGAAGTAATCAGTGTGCAAGGGATGCCATCGTACGTTTTTTTTTTTTTTTTAACTCTCCGCATTGCTGGTAAACGCTCAAGGTACCAGCAAAGACAGCAAGCTGGCGTGAAATTTCCATCGAGCGGAAAACGAGTGTCAATTTTATTTCATCATGCGCTTTCATTTTGATATGGCTCAAAATGGGCGCCAAATAGTAACAGGTAAGGCAACAAAATTTAGATGTTAGGTCTGGAGAACCGCCATACTCAGCCGTGTTGGGGGCATCTCTCGCGAGTCAATACGGCAAAGGTATTGCGCGTCGAACTGTACGTGAGAGTTATCCATTTCAGCGAAACCTTGATTTCGCAAAACTATTGTGGCTCGAGTCGTGGCTTCCAGTACTTGGAAGCCACGAGCGAGAAATAAATGACAGTTGATTTTGAAGGACAATCGCGACGTGGCAACCCATAAAAAAGAGTTCCAATAAGTCGAGAGCTTCCCCTTCTCTTCAAGTGCGTGGGTTACGCTCTCAATCCTGCACCTGTGGTAACACTGCAGGCTCCTAAAATCGCTTTGAAAACGTTCCTGATCGCAACAACTTTTTTTTTTTTTTTTTTTTGTCGAGGCGCTATTTTATTTTTTTTTTATTTTTGTCTACCTTTATACCCCATCAGCTCAAAAACTACCATAAACTAAAAAAAAAAAAAAAATAGTGGGCATACAACGACAACGCACCCACTGGGACCCGAGTCAAGGCAAGAACAACTAACTGCTAAAAGGGGGAAAAAATCATGTTCGCATACACAGACAGAACGCCTCCATCGAAAGAAATGAATCATGCGCTTGTTCTGCCGGTCTCGTTGTGCGTCTGTCAAAAGCCACAAAGGAGGAAGACAATCAGCGCCTACACCACTCCCCTCCCCTCCCCTCCCCCCCCCCCCCCCCCCCACCACCACCCCTAAAAAGAAGAAAAGAAAGGTTTCTTGGGCGCGCGCGCGGTCGCCCAAGCGATGACCTTGGAAGGGTATGCGATTGTAGCACGTTTGTCCCCCGGTTGTGCCCCTGTCTCAAATGCCACGGTCCGTTTCTCCCAAGTGCCCGTCTTATCTTCCCGAGTATCAACTCCGCAGTGATTCTGAATCATTCCGATGCTTTCCAACGTTGCAAAACTGTTAGACGAATATTTGCACAGAAGTATACACTGTTCGCAGAACTATCTAAGGCGCTAAAATTCAAAAGCGCCGTGTTGGATTCGGGAACTCGTGTAGGTTTAGCTCATTGTTGGAACATTCTTATTCGCTCGATGAACTCCACAAAACGTGTAAATATTAGAATGAACTTTCAAGAGAACGATAGTTGTTGTCGGGGTTCCAGGCAACCGGACAGGTCGCAATTATTGGCTTATTAAAAATTTTATTTCATAATCACAATCGTATCATCAAGGGCACGCCATTTCCTCATCACTTCTTCTACGAAAAGAGTTGCTGTATTCGTAGCACACACAGACGGAAACGGTTGAGACTGTGCCCAAATAATATCTTCTTTTGGCAGGTACTGCGCAGCGATTACACACAATGCCTCTAACATAAACATGCTGCTCCACTTGTCTATTCACAAGATGCAAAACATCGTTCTACCAACTTTGTCGAAATGGGCATGAAAGCGCGTAACCGTCACTTTTTTGAAGTTCTACTTAGAGGTGAAGTGTTTACCGTAAAAAGTCGTTAATTATTTATTTTTTCCGTTCCACTACAAAGCTCGATTCAATTAAATTTTTGTTTTTATATCGTCTCTACAGCGCTTTTACGTCGGTACTTTCGTGTTAGAGGACATCACATAATGTGCGAAAAAAAACAACAACAAAAAAAAAACGGTAGGATCGATGCTGCATAGCCTTTTTTTTTTTGTGGACATCAAGAAAAAAAAAAAAAAGATAGTAGTTGTCTTCACTTCGCACTGCATGTTTTAGCACGGAAGTTCCTATTTGGTTATGATGTCTTTACTTTCTTAAAAATTGTATACAGTAATTTAAATTACCGAATTACAAAAACATCGAAATTGTATAATTGCTTTTCGTTGGGACGCCATGACGACAACGACACTCGTGTTCCCTCGTGGTTTTCGCCAGCATTTCTACGATGAATTGCCAGGATCGCGAGATGCAACAGCGTGACACTCCGTCTTCTGTGACGTCATTTGTTGCACTTCGGGACCACTTTTGATGTATGGCCAGCATAAGACGCTAAACACACCAGTCGGAGACGCGCTGCAGGCGCCATAGTACAGCTCCTAAAAATAGCTGTCACGTGCTTTGCTCCGCGACTGTGATTCCCTCACAACAGCTCTGACTGAGGGTTGCCAAATTACGGTGAAACGGAGTATAGACAAAACAGACCGGAAACGAGCTGCCAGCATACGACAGTCAAACTCCAACAAAAAGGATTAGTTTCTTCCCAAGCTGGACGACATTTACCGGGCATCTTTAGAGCTGCGAAGCTCAAAATCACGCGTACTCATAAGATTTTTTTCTCTCGCGTGTTTGGGATTTTTATGATGTCCTGCAAGCAAGAAAAAAATATATATGGTGAAGTCACTCCGAGGGGGTACCGATAACTGCGAGCCACGAACATGAAGGATTCGCTAACATCCGTCAGGAGTGTGAACGGTAAATCGTCACGCAAACATATTCTCACAAGCTGCAAATATTTATTTGGCTTAGCAAGTAGAATACTAGTATACTAACGACATGTGATTATTGTACACAAGATACCATTTCTCGGTTCTTCCAAACCATTTCCCTAGTCTGAACGGTCGCGCTACGAACCGCGGCTAGCCGTGCCCTCGGTAGACTACGGAGCTGCGTTGTGTCGTCTGCTACTGTACCGCCAACAGGAGAGCGATAGCTCTGTGTGCTCCACAGATGCGTGTTGCGGTATAACTCTGTACGTCTGTCCTAGAGGAAGACAAAAAGATAGGCTCTGTGACCCCCTCCTAAGCTAACAAAAACAAACAGAAGTATACTCGTTTGGACTGAAAGGTTTACAAAATAGTGACCAGGCATTGGAAAAGCATATGTCACAGAACTTGGTTTATGAAATGGCATCATTGTTTCGAGCAAGAAATCACCTGCTCACCACTGGGACGATGAAATCGTCACTATTTATTGCGTCAGGTATATTTGCGCTCATGAAGAAAAATCTGAACACATCCTTCTCCCAAAGTCCTGTGTCGAATAATAAACACTTTTTTAAACATCTATGCACCAATAACTCATTTTTTTCTACACTTGTATATACACGTTAATTAAACGACGTCAAACCGCATTTTTGATTAGATCTTGATGTCTACACCAACTACATTCATATTTTTTAGGGCTTTATTGAACAATAACTTCAACTATAGTTAATGGAACACGATGGCTCGATCTCAAAAAAAACCTCAACGTGCGAAGCTTCCACAGACGGTCGCTTGCGAGTATTCTCAATGTGAGACTTCAGAAGCTTTCGCTTGCCATAGGGAGCTTGCTTTCGACTACAGCACTGCACGGGCCCGGAAAGCGCGGAGCGCGCTGCTGTAGGGAGAGGTTGACTTACAAGATGACGTGTTACGTGGTCACGTAAGATGGCGTCATTTCGTGCAGCGTGATCACGTAAGATCACGTCATTTCGTGTAGCGAGATCATGTAAGATGACGTGTTTGTGTCACGTGATCACGTAAGATGACGTCAGTTCGTATGAACTGACGTCACCTTACGACAACGCCAACATTAGTGCCGTCCGGAACCATTGACCTTAGAAACGCGCCTCTTCGCTTGAAGAGCTGATATGCGTTGATTGTTATTTGTTTCTTTTGCCTACTACAGACCATTCAAAAACTCGCCTTCTGGGTGCCACCAACTTCGTCTACTGGGCTGTAAAGCGCGTTCGAGCGTGCGCAATACCTCTCTAGGCCGAAAGATTGTACACTGAGTATGCGTTCACAGCTCAATGACTTAGGCATTTTTCGTCAGGATAGATGCTCCCACGAGAAGAGCGTAATGGATATGTGAATAGAATTGGAAATTTGAAATGTTCTTGTCCAATCGCATTTTTCTTTGGTTATCAACGCTTTTTAGCGTAATCACAAGACGTTCAACCCATAATACACTGGTGATTAAAAAATAAGCACCGAAAAACATGCACCGATTTTCGCTCAAAAATAAACACCGGAAAAAACATACCGTAATCATTACCCATGTCACCTTTTTGGGTGATATGTGAATTTCCAGAAGAACAGCGACTTATCACCCTCCCCTAGGAATACCCTGACTACAGAGCAGGCGACCCGTTTTTCCCCGCGTTAGATTGCGGTGACCACGAACCGTACGGAGGTCACAGGACGTCCGTGAAAAATAAAAAGGAGGCGAACAACGATCTACTCTGTGCACGCTTCATCCCCGATTTCCACGACCCCAAGGCCGAAGGACGTTTGTGTGAAGGATAACGATAAAATAAAACTTTGCGTAAAAAAAAAGCCCGTTTTTAAAAGAAAAAAAAAGTAGAAACAAGCACAACGCGTTGACGGACCGCGAGGTTGTGGAACACCTCGCGGTCCGCTTGCCACAGGACGGTTGTCTTCGACCCATAGCTCCAAGGTGAATTTGCCACTTGCGAAAACACGGAGACCTACCCAGCGAGAACCAGGAAGGCAAGACACGCACACTGACGCCTCGGCGTGCGTGCAGAATGAAACAGGATACGGGCGCGGAATACGGCCGCGGAAGAACACCTCGCACAGTGCCGATCCGGCCGATCTCCGAACGGACGATTTCGCATTTCGTGGACAGCGAGCGCCACCGCACGGGAGAGAGAGGTACCTTAAAATCGACGAAAACAAGCATCGACACCTTGGTTCTTTATATTTGCTGTAGTTACGGAACAAATCGACTTACATGAATAATTTGAATATTATTCGATTCCGTAATAAATTTAGAAGACACTAAGCGCAATACCTCTTATGTTTGAATTTATATAATTTTGTAAATTCGCTCCGAACGCAAGAGTGCCGAATTAGCCAATTTTGACCATTTTCATGATTTTTTAAAGAATATAATTAAATTTATGATGAAACATTTGTTGCGCTTAGTGTCTCGATAATGACTCAATGTCTTTAAAGCCGAAATTTTCAAGAAGATCCGCGCAGCTTTTATTATGTGAGAATTTGTTTAATTTGGTGAAAAACCTCATGTATTCTCTATGGGGCTCTGAGGTGCGCCCCCTCTTAAGTCTGGTAACAATGTATTTTTGCCGAATCTTTAGAAAAGTTCGGCTTTGCCGAATCCCAAGATTCAGCGCCGAACTTTCGATTCGGCAAAAGTTCGGCCCATCACTACTGTTAACATAATCGGCGTGTTTAGTGGTTTTATTTATTGCTCTATCAAAAATAAATATTATAATATACTGTTCATTCTTGGTACCGTGTTATTTGCAACGTTGCGGCCCCTCTCTCCGAAACTGCCGGTTCGAAGCCCTCGTCACGAACGGCTGGCCAACGCGCTTAAAAAGCTTCGAGCATTTCTTTATTTGTTCTGTAAATACGTGAAAGCAAGTATGCGTATTCTGTCTTTTGAAGGTGCTTGTAATGGCCTTAAACGCGAACCCATTCCTGATGTGTTTTGCTCGACATACCGTTACGCGACGTGTTTTCTCCTACTTAGGGCCAAGAATAGACTTTTTATAGACCGTACGCTAGAGCTCTACATTATTAGCGGGAGCGTTTGCTGTTTAGTTGAGCACAGATTGAGCTGGCGGCCATGCACAAACTAGAAATCCGCAGAGTATGCGATATACGAAAAGTCCCTAATGAAGTTAGACATCCGCGGTCCTTCGTACAACGCTGTTGCAAGGCGGACCACAGTAATTCCTATTTTAAAGCGCTCACTTTTTTTGTTAAAACGACTTCACGCATCAAAGCCGACAGTCCCTGCCACCGTTTCCGTGCCGCTGCCGTCCCCGCTCCTCTGGTTCTCTGTTCGTCCGCAAGAGGGCGAGGGGCGGGCTGGAGTTGCAAATAGTTTAATTATGATAGCAATTTATTAGATGGACATAACTAAGGGCTAGTGTGAAGTAGACTTCTCTTATTGACATATACGCAAAAAACCCGCCCGAAAATTGGAACGTTTCTTCTCAGTCTGAAAAACAACAACTTTTATTTCCTGGCATGTCTGATGAGGCTGGGCTTCACGGACCCCTAGAATGCCTTCGCGGACCCCAAAGGGTCCACAGACCCCCATTTGAGAACCACTGCTCTAGACCAATGTCATCACTTAACAGCATAAGGGGATGTCCAAATTGTAAGGTTGTGCAGTATATATAGCATTCTCACGATGATATGCCGCAGCCTAATAAATGTTAGAGTGCGCATGACTGACAAAGTACAGAGTTGTAAAATGAGGCCCCAAAACAAGTGCACGTCAATCTGAATATAACTTTAGCCTCCCGAGACAGTATTCTGTGAAGTTTCGAGCCCGTGCAATCCAATATCTAAATGTGATTTAAATGTTTAATATGTTGTCTGTTCTTTGCGCTATTTATGTGTAATTAGGAGCATCATCTCTATTAGAGAAATACGGACCATAACCAACCAAGTCCTGAGCAGTTAGGACTCCGACGTTTCGAAACCGATTCAACTTCTTCATCAGGGGCGACTCTGCACGTGGAGAGCAGCAGCTTTTTTTTTCACCTACGATGTGTCGTTTGCTTCACTCACTTTTTCTTCAAGTGCCCTAGTTTGTTGACATACGCCGATGGTTAAGTGCCTCTCGACCTATTGAGCCCGACCTATTGAAACGTCGGGTTCAATAGGTCGAGTACTGTCAGTACTGTGATGCAAAGTTGTACCAATCACCGGTACTTTAGGCAACCTCTCTGACTGATAATCTTTAGATTCAGGTAAAATATATGCGACTGAGGTAAAAAAAATAGATGTTGAGTCATATATGTTAATCTAGGTTCTTTTACTGTTTCATAGAAATTAAATAACGCAATTTATATTTGGTACGTGAAAATAAAAGTCAATTCTGTGAATGAAAAAAGCTATACAGTTACACGTTTCACTATTGAAAGTGTCTATTGTCAAAGGAACGCAAAAAATATATTCTATATTTAGCAGTTCAAATTGGTTTGAACCGTTATTTTTGCTCCCCGGAACTGAGCCGGAGCTAAACCCTGAACCGCAACCTAACCGATAAAAATTTCGGTTCGACACTGGTCACGGGCAGTGGCTGGCTAGCAGACCACGGGATTCATTTTCGCTTAGCGATCAAAGAAATGTTTGGCTGCTTGGTGTTATTCGTTGTAGTCTATGCTGAAAGAACATGTGCAGAAGGATATTAAACGCTTCGATGTCGCGCTTTTGATGCTGTTTTATTGGTCAGCCCCATGGGCTTATTCTGTCAGCTGCGCTTTGACCTAAAGGGACCATGAAATGACCTTTTTACTTTTGCCGAATAACTTTTACATTAAACCGTCAATGTTCACTGAACGTCGAGCGGGCATCCATTTTCGTTTCGTTTTATTAACTTCTACACGAGAAATCATTGAAATATTGAGTTTTTCTTCCTCTCCAACTCGCCGCAAACTAGCCGTGGCGTAATTTTGACGGTCGTGACGTGCTCCGTCACCGGAACCGGAAGTTCTCTTGGCAGTAGGAGAATGGGAGTGCAGCAAAGAGCGGGCTGTGTGCCGGTAGGTTTTACCACAGGGTTTTACGGCTCTGATGGCGCCAATGCCACCGACACATTTTCTGAATCTGCACCTCTCATCACCGAGAGTCGTGGACACATTGCAGCTGAGCGAAATTCAATTAGATATGCTGTGCTACAGCAACAGTACAGTGGCTACAAGGAGAAGTGTGACGAGCCCCGTCGCCGCAGACGCTTTGATCGCCTTTCGATGCCGAAGTTGAGCTCGGTTTTAAACTATTCAGCCCCCGTGCTGGATGTGTCTACTCATGCTTAGGAAGCAAAGCAGTTGTTTCGTGCCCGGGTGCACGACCGGTTACAAATCGTGCAAGAAGGAACTTTCTCTTTTTGGTGTGCCCAAGGATGAAAGCACGTTCGCTCAATGGCAGCGCGCGAAGAAGTATCTGAAGCTTCGGCATGTTACATACACATTTCTACTGTGACTCAAGATAACATTTCGACTTCCATTCACTTGTCACAATTGTCACAATTCACTTCCATTCACTTCCATTCACCTGACAACTACAGTGTGTCACAAGAGAAAATTTACACGGTCATTTTGACCGCAAAAATAAACCAGGCATCGTCGAACGCTCATTGTCCGCCCAAAAGTAGAGCTAGAGGTCACAACCAGATGCCAAAGTTTCAGCCCGATCCGATAACTTAATAAAAAGTTTTGAAAATTTCAATGGGAAAATGGAGCCCATTTTTGCCCGTTTTCGTTTTCTGGTGCCATAGAGCCCCATGTGTTTGAAAACTCCGTCGGCCGCCATTTTCCCATTGAAATTTTCAGAAAATCACATAACTTTTGATCAAGTCATCGGATCGGGCTGAAACTTTGGCATCTGGTTGTGACCTCTAGCTCTACTTTTGGGCGGGGAATGAGCGTTCGGCGATGCCTCGTTTATTTATGCGGGGAAAAAGACCGTGTAAATTTTCTTTTGTGACACCCTGTAGAATAAAAACGAAACACCATAATTATAGTTAATGCAGCCCCAGGTTAAAGTTAAAAAAAAAACAGGGGCAGACGCAACGCCGTTTGAAAATTCATCGGACACTATCACTACAAGGGCATATTTTTTCACGTGCTCACGCTCTACTCATAAGGTAAGGCAAAGAATAGTGGTCAGTGACTCTATTTATTAAACATAGCACTGGGTGGCAAAATATTTGCAAATTTTACGTAGTCGAACACATTTCCCTATGTTCAGAGCCGTCGATATGTGCCCGCAATTCGTGATATTTCACTAATTCCTTTTCTTCAAAATTAGAAAATGATAGTTCCGACATTCAGTCTTAGTTAACTACGTAAAAACACTCCATATCTATTATATGATGAGACATACGGAGGCGTAATCAAATAAAAACGCAGCCTTACCAATGCTGCCTCTGCGCGCCGCTAACGTGTATAAGTGCCGCAGCGCCATCTACTTTTTCCCTGGCGAAGTGCCACGCCTGAGCCGGCACGCTCACCACACTTCTCCTTCTAGCCCAAAGAGGTTAGAAGTACTAGGAGGGGGCACGTCAAAAGTTTAAGCGATTTTGTGTCCAGCGTGACCGCAGATCTGTCTGGCGATTGGTGCGCGTGACATGTCACGTGCGAGATGGATGGTTGATTGTAGGAAGATTTCTTGCAGGCTTGCGCGCGCTCCGTCCGGTAGGTTTTATCAGATCGAAGGCTAGGCTGTGGTGTATTCTAGTACACCATAGCTAGACGAAGGCTAGCTACGGTCACGTAATGTGGTGAGAGTAAGGAGGAAAATGCGAAAGAGGCGAGGCGTCAAGGGAGCATGGCTTGTGGAGGCTACGCGGCTGACGTCATGCCCTCTCCTACCCTTCTATTCTCCATGTTGTAGCCACTGTAGCAATAGCATGGGACTGGTCCAGGGTGTAAGATAGGCAGGTGGGGAAACGGCCCATTGAAGCCTACCGCAGCGCCGTGACCGGATTGTGTACTTGTCTGCTTGCGGGTACCCCCTATTTGCGACAGATGGCGCTGCGGCGAAAGGAAAAAAAAATTGGAATCGGATTTGCATGGAACTCTATGGGAAAGTGTGCAAAATAAACCGAGAGCACGACAGTCCTTCATTGAAAATCCACGAGAAATCATATCCGTTAGTTTAGTTGGTCACCACCGGTCGCCTACCCGGACTGAGAGTTCCCGGTGCTCCACATAGATGGCGCCACAGAAAAAGAGAAAACCGAGGGGGACACAATCCGGTCGCTCATTAGGCTCTCGTTTCCCCACCTGTCTATCTTACACCCTGGACTGGTCCCATATGCCGGTACGGAGCGCTTCAGGTTGTCAGCACTACAGTCGCTTCTCCGCCCTCACCAGTTCCCATGGTATCTCTAAAAAAGAAGGGGACGCGCTGGACCTCACTGGTGTAGCACAAAATGCACAGTTTTCTATGGGCTCAAGCTTTATTAACTTTTATTTTGTCAGGATAGGCTTGCAGGGTAGGGTGGATGAAAAAAAGACAAGAAAACGATGCAGTACGTTGTCTTGGACGATCACGACTTTAATGATAGTACAAATCTAGCCACACGCCTTTTCTATAATTGCAGAAGACAGTGTAACCTTAGCAGAGATATAGCAACATGGAAATATGATTTCATGATCGCATAGACGTTGCGATCGTTCAAAAAATGCTAACATTAATTACTTTTTTTAGGTGACGAAAACTTGTCAAAATTCACATCCTTCATATATGTCTTTAAATGCAGTATGCACCAGTAATATCCTGGACTGGATCACAAGCATGGAATACGCAAAATAAGAAATCCGGGCGATGTTCGAGGACACAGATGCTAAGGAAGCACCACTGAGTCGAAGTAAGCAAAGACAACGGAACGAGCGTTTCTGCTGTCTTGAAGGTGCCGCCACAACACAACCCCACGAGTAGATGAATCTTCCCTTCTAGGACGTGCTGGGTTATCATCGCGACACACGACCAGAATTCAGTCAAGGATAGCTATGCAAAACGATGGCCTTCCACCACGTCGATTATCACCTCCAACGCCACGTTTTTCAGCAGCTGGGCAACTATGCACTGGCACAGTCTGACATTTCTCTTGCTTCGTTTACCACACGATAGATGGCACATAGCTCCGAGCATTATAATATTTGGCAATTTCCGTCACATCGCTAATTATTCAAGAAAATGTGGATTAGAATAATCTGTCACAAAACTTTTAAGAAAGATTCGCCGGCAATTTATTGTTTATGATCACGGTGCTGGTGAGGTAGGCTCTGATCCAATAGGCGATGTGGATTTGGCTGACGTGCCGTGGCACCACTGATGCATCGCAGTGAAAAGGCAGGGAGCTTTTGTAGGAAAGAAGGTGTAAGAAAGCCCGCCTTTCTTGTAAAACTTCTATAGCGAAAAAGTTTTTTGAGCCCTTCATTTTTGTGTTTTCGTTTCTTTTCACACCTTTTACGACATGCAGTGCATAAAATTCGATTTCAAAATCGTTTCCTGGTCCCAGGCAGCACACATTGCTCATAACTGCACTGGCCTCATCATAGTCTGAATTTCCAGACGATGTCGGCAATATCAGGACCTAAAAGTCACGAAAAAAATTGGCAAAATAGTGGGATGTATCTTGTATCCCAATGGTCTCACTGGATTATCGTGTCTGCCGTGGCTACACTGCACCGCGACACTCGTGCTGCTCGCGCCAACCTTTGGATGGATGGATGCGGTCAAACTCTTTTAATCGGGTGGCGGCTTGCGCCATCTAGCCAAAGCCTTCACTTCCTCTCCCCCAGTGCATGGTGGTGAAAGGCAATGAAGTGGCTGATTTCGGGGACAGACTGGGTTAGAGCAGTAGGGTGGGAAATTATGCTGTCTACTATTCAAGTTGAGCCCCTTCGGTCTTGATTGTAGGTTGACTTCTAATTTTAAAAGGCTCTGCGGAGGAAGAGGAACAAACATGGCGGTCTTGTTTGAATAAATATGGTAGTCAACCTGGTTCCCATGCAGCTGCCTACCTAAAGACCAGCGAACTTGACTGCACTTTGTTCGGTGGCTCGGGAGCAAAGCACCGGCCTACGGATCTCCAAGTGGCGGGTGTGAATGACTGAGGCATATGGGCACATGGCGGAGAAGGTGCCGTGTCACTGAACTTTCAGTTGCACGTCAAAAGATCCCCAGGTGGTAGAAATTGATCCTCAGCCCTCCACTGGTCCGTGCCAGATGCCCTTCGTTGGTTTGGATTGTAAAAACCCCAAAAATTTGATGCTGACTACACTCTGGTTCCAACGCCACGAACTAGCAGTGTCACGAGTGTAGGTCCCATGGTATTGGGGTGGTTGTTTTTGAAGTTTATGATGTTAAAGGCGCATTTTTATTTATACACATTTTGACAAATTTGCCACTTTTTGCAGGCATAAGAATAGATATTTACAGGCTAAATAAATTATCAAGTGCAAAGGGGGTGGGAGGCTTTATCTCAACTGAAGTGTTGCAATTTGATTAATTTTTCGACCGTTTTATTTCATACCCATTGTATATGGAACCTACCCTCACCAGAGGCTGATTTCTAAAAAGCAGGCTCTCTGTTCCCTTTGGGTCCTATGTATTCTTATTACAAAATGTAATAAGTGATATGCTTCGGTATAAAAGAGGAACCCTCAATCATTATCAAAGATGAACTTGAACAGTGATGCCATCACTTTTTTTATTTTCAAGTGATATGCAAACAGGTGTTGGCACCAAGCATCTGCTCCAAAAGCATCACTAGCTCCTCCGAGCCAATATTCTGCCCACTACAAAACCTGCTATAGAGGATCAAATATGGCTTCTATCACTGTCTTTAATGTGACAGGTTGTGCCCACTGCTTGAGTTAATGTTGTGTATTCAAGTTCTCGCGCCCCGGTCCTCACCGAGGAGTCGCGTATATTGAGGTTCCCCTACGTTGCACCAGATTGAACCACGCGTCCGGAGTGCACCGAACCGGGCGAGTGTCAGGTTTCGTTTTCGAGTGCCTCGCGCGCCTGCGGACTCTGCGCCCCCGCGAGACCGCGCGCGTCCCCACCGAGCGTTGGAGCGACCCTCCACAATGTAATCAATGTAATCCCGGCCAGCCACACGGGCTGGATATATACTCTAATAAAGTTGCGTTCTTACGTATCAAGGACCCAACAACTGGCGACGAGGCAAGTGATCCCCGGACTCGCCTTCCACGTATGTACAGCGTCAGAGCGTACTACGTCCCGTTTTGCGCGTGAAGCCCTGCGCTGCGCTCCGAAACCAGAACTCTTGGGCGTGGCCGCCCTCCATTGTGTTCACCCTCCTTGGACCCGACATGTCTTCCCCGGACGAAGATACCCCGACTGTTGTGATAGCTCCTTCGGCCCCATACCTCGCCCTGGCTGAATTTTCGCCGGATCAGCCAGCCGCTTGGCCCGTGTACCGGGAACGGCTTGAATTTTACTTTCAAGCTCAGAACATCGCAACCGATGACAAGCGGAAAGCCATCCTCTGTAGTGCCTGCGGAGTGGACACCTACACACTCCTTCGCTCCCTGTGTGCCCCCAAGACGCCGATGCAGACACCATACGCTGACATCGTGGCTAAACTGGATACCCACTTCGTCAGCAAGCCCTCTGTCACCTTGGAACGCTTTCGATTCAACAAACGGGATCAGCTCCGAGGAGAGACAGTGCCGGCCTACCTCGCTGCACTTCGGCATCTCGCTCGTCATTGCGAGTTTGAGGACTGGCTTGATCGTCCACTGTGCGACCGAATGGTATGCGGCTTGCGCGACGAGACCCTTCAGCGCCGACTGTTGGCTGAACCAGAGCTCACACTGACCAAGGCTGTTCAGATGGCTCGGGCTGCTGAGGAAGCAGCCGTTAAGACAGAAGAACTTCGTCGCACCAGGTCAGAAGCTCGCCAAGAGCAAAACCGAGTGGCACAGGCGCCACGGAAGCCCCCCAGTGGTAGCGCTTCCACCAACGATCAATCTTCTCATGTCCAGTGCTGGAGATGCACGGGCTCACACGACGCCGTAAACTGTTCCTACGCCAGTGTCGTATGCCACTTCTGCGGCAACAAAGGACACCTGCAGAAGGCCTGCCGTAAAAAAGCGGCAAAAGGACAAAAGAAACCGGGCAAGGCTTCTGAGCGATCACCTGATTCCGAACGGCGGCCCAGAGGTCGTAATCACCAGCTGACAGAAGCAGCCGATCCCCCATATCAGGATGTCTACCACGTGACGCCGTCCGTTTGCCACACGGGTCAACCTGTGGAGGAGGTTCCGGTTCTGCGGTCACTGTCAACAGTCAGCTCCGTCACCCCGCTGTATTCGCAGACGTTGTGATCAACGGACATGCTTTATCCATGGAGGTGGACTCAAGCTCCGCCTGCACCGTGATCAGCTCAGAGACTTTCCGAGTTCTGGACCTCACGACCACTAATCTTCAACCCTCTCCACTTCAGCTACAATCCTACACCCACGAGCGGCTCGACATGATGGGTACACTGCAGGTTGACGTCACTTACAAGACCCGAGAGGCACGCCTTCCTCTTCTGGTGGTGAAAGGAACCGGCACCAGTCTGCTCGGTCGAGACTGGTTTCCTGCGTTGGGAATCGGCCTCAGTGGCGTGAAGCAACTCTCTGAAGAACGAACCCTTCGGCAGCAACCAGTCAGCGTTGTGGTAGCCGAATTTCCTGAAGTCTTCAAGGAGGGACTGGGAAAAAGCAAAGGACTACCTGTTCGCATCGAGGTCGCCCCTGCGGCTACACCCCGGTTCCTCAAAGCGCGCCAGGTACCTGTTGCTCTACGTCCTCGCGTAGAAGCCGCCATCGACATTCTCGTCGAGCAAGGCGTATACCAGCCAGTGCGTAATTCACGCTGGTCAACCCCGGTCGTCCCAGTCGTGAAGAAAAACGGCAAGATTCGCCTGTGTGGCGACTACAAGTGCACCGTCAACCCTGTGCTCCAATGGGAGACATACCCCTTACCTACCACAGAGCAGCTCTTCGCCAACCTCGCAGGTTGCAAGGTGTTCTCGCGCCTTGACCTAGATCAAGCATACCAGCAGCTGACTGTGGACGACGAGACCGCCGACTTGCTAACGGTCAACACGCATCGCGGACTGTTTCGAGTCACCCGCCTTCCATTCGGTGTCGCCACAGCCGTTGCCATCTTTCAGCGATATATGGAGGAACTGCTGGCCGGACTCCCAATGGTGCACGTCTACCTGGACGACATCATCGTCGGAGGCCGAACGGAAGTAGAGCACCACCGCAACCTCCGAGCGGTTTTGAACAGAATCCAGGAAGATGGAGTGCGCTTGAGCAAAGACAAGTGCGCCTTCGGAGTGCAAGTCGTCTTCTTGGGCTATCGCATCGACAGCCAAGGCATTTACCCGACTGAAGAAAAGGTCAAGGCTCTGAAGGAAGCTCCAGCACCCAAGGACAAGCAGCAGCTTCAGTCCTTCCTCGGGTTGTTGAACTTTTACAACCGTTTCCTACGCGGAGCAGCGCACACGCTCGAACCCCTGCATCGTCTCCTCGGCAAAGACTCGCCATGGAGATGGGGACCGGATGAAGACCAGGCGTTTATCAACGCAAAAAAGCTTCTGGAATCGTCAGCGGTGTTGAGACACTACGACGTCCACAAGCCCCTCGTTCTCGCATGTGACGCATCGCCATACGGGCTCGGTTTTGTGCTGAGTCATGAAAATCAGCCTGGCCTGGAAGCTCCAATCGCCTACGGATCCAGGACGATGACTCCGACTGAGCGGAACTACTCCCAAACAGACCGAGAGGCGTTGGCCGTAGTGTCAGGAGTCAAGAAGTTTCACCAGTACCTGTATGGGAGACACTTCAAGATCTACACAGATCAAAAACCCTTGGTTGGGCTCCTGCACCACAGCAAACCCATCCCAGCGGTTCTATCGCCACGCCTGCTCCGATGGAATCTGCTCCTGGGACAGTACGACTACGAGCTGGTCTACCGTCCAGGTCGACAGATGGGCAATGCTGACTCCTTCAGTCGGTTGCCTCTGCCGACAAAGGACTTCCAGCCTCCACCCCTGGAGGACGTTCTCCTGCTGGAGGCTGCTCCAGAGAGGCCAGTCGACGCAGAGCGGATTGCTCGACTAACGAAACAGGATCCGAAGCTGTCCCGCGTCCTCCGATGGATCAAGCATGGATGGCCTGACGAGAAGCCATCAGAAGAGTTCCAACCGTACTATGTGCGCCACGACGAACTCTCCGCATACCGCGACTGCATTCTTTGGGGCAGCCGCGTAGTTGTGCCACCTAGCCTCCGCCCCGAGATCCTAAAGATTCTCCACTCTGCACATCCCGGCATGGTGCGCATGAAGGGGCTCGCCAGAGGCTACGTCTGGTGGCCAGGCCTAGACAAGGGAATCGAAGAGCAGGTCCGCACCTGCGCGACTTGCCAAGTCACAAGGGACTCGCCTCCACAAGCTCCAGTGCATCCCTGAGAATGCAGCTCCAGGCCATGGTCCCGACTGCACGTGGACTTTGCGGGCCCCTTCCAGGGAAAGACCTTCTTTTTGGTCGTGGACTCGTATTCTAAGTGGTTAGAAGTACGAATTACGAAGTCCACGTCAGCAGCGACTGTCGTCCGCGAACTAAGAAGGATGTTCGCCACCCACGGACTGCCCGATGTGGTTGTCTCGGACAACGGCCCTGCCTTTGCGTCAGAGGAGTTCCGCACGTTCCTCGCCCGCAACAACATTCGACAAGCATTGGTGTCTCCCTACCATCCATCTTCGAATGGTCAAGCGGAAAGGTTCGTCCAAGACACCAAGAAAGCGCTGAGACGCTTGAGAGGCGCTGACATCGATGTGTGCCTCACACGCTTCCTGTTTGAGCAGCATATCCTGCCAAGCACATCGACAGGAAGAAGCCCGGCAGAGTTGATGATGTCGCGCCAACTCAGGTCGGCTTTGGACGGCGTCCACCCAGACCATCAGCGCTACGTCGAGCAGCGCCAGGAAAAGCACGCACAGAGCAGCAGAACAATTAGAGAATTCTGCCCCGGCGACAGGGTGTTCGCTCGCAACTTTGCGTTGGGACGTCCACGCTGGGTTCCCGCCGTCGTCTACTCTCGCAGTGGACCGGTATCATATCAGGTGAAGCTGCAAGACGGCACGTCTTGGAAACGGCATGTTGACCACATTCGCCAACGAACGTCGGACATGCCGGACATTCCTGATACGCGTGATCGCGCTCCGGATTCTGGTGGCGCGGACCTTGATCCACAAGAGACTCGTGACGACGCCGTGTCAGCTGCAAGGCGCAGCATGCCGGGAACGTCTAGGACCGAATCTGTGGAAACACCTGCCGAAGCCAGACTGACCCCGGCCGCTGCTCCTGGGTCACCCTCGCCCGCTGCTGCGCGATCCACAGATTCATCTGAGAGCAACAGCACCTCACCGATCGCACTTCGCCGATCAAGTCGGACAACGCGCCATCCCGCCCATTTGAAAGAATTCGTCTAGGGGGGAGGGGTGTTGTGTATTCAAGTTCTCGCGCCCCGGTCCTCACCGAGGAGTCGCGTATATTGAGGTTCCCCTACGTTGCACCAGATGGAACTACGCGTCCGGAGAGCACCGAACCGGCCCGTGTCAGGTTTCGTTTTCGCGTGCCTCGCGCGCCTGCGGACTCTGCGCCCCCGCGAGACCGCGCGCGTCCCCGCCGAGCGTTGGAGCGACCCTCCACAATGTAATCAATGTAATCCCGGCCAGCCACACGGGCTGGATATATACTCTAATAAAGTTGCGTTCTTACTTATCAAGGACCCAACAGTTAAGAATTTAGTGAGGTGAGAGAGAGCAACAGTAAACAACAATAATGATGACACCTGAAGTAGGCCTGGTTGTTACCTACAGGTCTGATGTCAACAGCATTTGCACTGTGTTTCTACTTTTCTTCATCTATGATGTAAAAACTGAACCAAGCGTGTACATTTCTGGCATATACATTGTGTGATGGCACACATTTTTCGGCATACTTCATATATTTTTCCATCCTTTCCAGGTTGCCTGCTGGAATGCACCTAAAGGCTGCAGCTTCATCGGCACTGCAGCCAGCCTCTTGGACCACTACAAGGAGTGCGGCTTCAGCATCGTGCCTTGCTGCCTGTGCCGCTCTTTAGTATTGCAGTGCGACATTTTGGAGCACTTCAAGAGTGGATGCAGCATTCGCGAAGCAATGTGTGAGCCTCCAGACAATCTTGCCACAGAAGACCTCAAGGACGTCGGCAGTGCTTGTCTTGAGATGAAGAGAGCCACGGGAAAGATATCCGAGGACCTCATGTTGCTGCAGACCAGCCTGAACCGGTGCAGCAATGACGTCAGGGCTGAGGGTGCAAGATGCAAGGGCCAATTGGAGGCTGAGGCTCAACAGCTCAACAGCCTTAACGTGGTCTGCACCACCGGTTTTGCCAAAGAACTGCAAGTTCTCCAGCCAGCAATGACCGACTACAAATACGATGTGAGCAAGGAGCTCCGTTTGCTAAGCTGTTGTAAGCCTGTGAGGGTCCACTGGTACATTGCGGGGTGGGCAGACCTAAAGAAGAAAGCACTTGAGGTGGCGTTGCGGTCGTTAAATAGTCTCACCACATGGGCCATTTACGGTTATAGTGTCTCCCTAGTTTTTAAACTTTATATAAAGGAAAGTAACGGCTGGATTGTCTGCTTCATGCGGATACACCCCGGGGAACAGGACCTGCAGCTGGAATGGCCCTTTCGCAAGGTTTACAGGGCTGGTGTCATTCACCCCAAAGACCAATCAAATGAGATTTCACGCATGGTAAATCCTGGTAACGGTGAAGATGAATGCCAGCAATGCTTCCTGAGGCCCAAAGAAAAACCAAATGTTGCATGTGGAGCAGACCTGGCAACAGCCGAGAAGCTTGAAACGGGTGGGTTTATACAAAACAATACACTCCACATGTTCTTAGAGGTAGAGCCCTAATCTCTCCATATTTGCCATACCCTAATTAGGATTAAGCAGGTACTGAGTAGTGAACAGCCCTTAGGCTTGCTTAAATCTGTTTGTTTTTTTGTATTTTATTTTGGTTTTAGTTTTGATTGCAGACTAATCAGCTTTTGGACTTCGTAGCTAATTTAGAATGCAAACAGTCAGGAGCGATATTTTAGTTATGCTTGCGTAAATGTTGTTTCTTTTGATGGGAACTTAATTTTTTATAAATTCAGCTTTTTCTTTATGGTGTTGTCATGCCTATTTTTTGTTTTCAGACACATTTTTATATGAGGTAGCTAAACCTGTCCACACAACGGCACAGACCTTGCTTTTGCGAGATAGTTCTTTGTATTCGTGAGAAAAATCGCATTGGAGAGAAGATAGAAAAAACCATTGTCCCAACTGCACGACGGCGCAAATCTGAAGGCTGGAGAAATAAAGAATGCAGCTTTCTACACAATCAAACTTTTTAAGTTTAATGCCCGCATACTTTACTGTCAGAATTAGTAAAAGTAAACTTATATGAGCATATATTTCAAGCGAAATAAAATGCCGAACTTGGCTTCTGGAGCAAACCTTACGTAATAAGGCATTTTTCGGCGAATTTTTAAGTCCCTTCAAATTAATATTCTAAAGCTGAAACTTTTTGTGTCAAGTGTTTAATGCTTTGTAAATTTTCAGCAAATTAATTAGCGTTTTACTGTTGAAAGTGTTTTCTGCATTGCGCCCGAAAATGTCATCCAAATAGAAAAAGTCAAAATTTTGCGATTTTCGTGCGGCAATTAAAAAAAATCATTCTCGATTTCATTTAAATTCTACCCGATGGGCCCTTGATGACCGGTAATTACAAATCTGCAAAATCATGTTGCATTATTTCGTTTTAAAACAAGGAAATAAATGTGTAACCAGGTCGTGGTCGCATCAATCTCAGCTGGGGCGTTTCTGTCCTAAAGCGCGAAACACGTGTACGACGAAACCTTCCGATCCGACGTGCGGACTGCCGGAATGACCTTGGGGGGCGAGGGTTTTTCGTAGCATCGGAGAGCGTTGAAAACCCTCGCCTCCGACCGTCGCATTGCCTGGTCGGACGTCAAATCGGACGGTTTCGTCGTACATGTGTTTCGCGCTTAACGACTAGTGGTAGACAAGCGACACATGCCGCAGTAACCGTGCTTGGTCACATTAATGCCCAGGCGCCACGAAGCACTCTAAAAATAGCACGTGAACGTTGCGGCGCGTTTGTTCCATGCCAGGGTGTTATACTTGGCTGGTTAAATATCGATTGTGCTACCATTTCAGGTTAGCACTCTACCATTAGTACCTGGCTGACAACATGATTTGATTTGTATTTCTGGGCATCGCTCGAAAGCTTGCTGACAAAATAGTTTTATTCATTTTTCTAGTCATCGCTTGGAACAAGCGACATTGCGAAAGTTTCTGCTTCGACCGATGGCGGGCGTGTCTAGGGCGTTCCGCCCTAGACACGTCCGCACATCTCGAGAAAGACAATGGGGAATGAGTGGAATTCAAGGTTGAGTTAAAGGGATGCTGAACCGAAATCTGGACCCCACAAAATACGTGGCAAAAGCGTGCAACGGGATGCTACAAACACCAAAACATCACTCATACAGCAATATCTCGAACGGATGACCGTATTTTTCAAGGAAAGGAGGTGCATTTGACAGAAATGTTCACGTCGTGTTTCTCCGAGAATGAGAGGGAACGGCCTCGCGTCTTCTCCGCCTCGCAGCCTTGAGGGTGCGAAGCGAACAGGGGAGGAAACTAGGTATCTTCACGTCGCGCGCCTCGTCGGCCTGGTTCAATCTCGACCTCTTTTTCCCAAAATACGGCCGTCCATTCCAAATATCGCCTTACCAGTAGTGTTGTAGGGATTGTAGCGTCCCGCCAACGTCTCCTACATTTTTTTTTTTCTGAAATACGAATTTCGGTTCACCATCCCTTTAAAGGGGATTTACATAGCGTACACGGTTCAGCGCCGAAGGCAACAGCCAAGTGTACGCTCGGGCGATACTCAAGTCGCTCCAACAGGATCTCTTGCCACGCCTCAACCGCAAACAGAAAAGCCATGATCTGTGACTGGGTCAAGGGGCGCAAGAGAGTTTTCGATCTGGGGAAATATTTTTATGAAATTCCAAGAAGGTCAAAGAGTGCAAAAAGCTGCAGATGTTTATTTGCAATGAGAACGCTCTTTGTGTGAATTAGCGCGCGTGTGTATGAAGCAAGGAGGTTAGAAGTACTAGGAGGGGGCACGTTGCAATATTGGTGAAGCCTAGTCATAAAAGGTTTAAACGATGTTGTGCCCAGCGTGACTGCAGATCTCTCCGGCGATTGGTGAGCGTGACATGTCACGTGTGAGATGGATGGTTGATTGTAGAAGGGCTCCTTGCAGGCTTGCGCGCGCTCCGTCCGGTAGGTTTTATCAGATCGAAGGCTAGACTGTGGTGTATTCTAGTAGCCTATAGCAAGACGAAGGCTAGCCACAGTCACGTGATGTGGTCACGTTGGCATGGTAAGTGAGGAGGGTAAGGAGAAGAATGAGAAAGAGGCGAGGCGTCAAGGGAGCATGGCTTGTGGAGGCTACGCGGCCGACGTCATGCCCTCTCCTACCCTTCTATTCTCCATGGTATGAAGGCACTCTAGTGTGTAGCAGCCAGCGTCGCCACCTAATGCCAAGCCGTCAACGCGCGCAGTGGTTCACTATAAACAGAAAATAAAGAAAGAACTGCTGATCAGTCGACCGGCCTGCACCGCGGTGAGGCGCCAATGAAGGGGACGTAACACAAGTTTTAATATAACGGGAGTTTAATTAAAACAATGATTTAGATAGAAACAAAAGTAATATAATGGAGTTCAGAAGAATCGAAACGTGGCAATAAAGTCTTAGCACTTTACCCTGCCGGTGTGCGGGCGTCAAAATTTCAGCTACCGTCCGAGCGCGGCCAAAGGCTGAGGGACGGTTCGCAACATCGAAAAGGGCATTCCTACGCACCACAGAATAGTCCGCAAAAGTAATTTCTTTTTTTTAAATAACTGTTTCATGCTACACATTGCACAATATTCCAGGTGTGTACTGCTGAGAATGATTTGCAATTAAAGATCTGAAGTTTATGTTTTATTAATATATGTAAATGCACGTGGTTGGGTGAAAACAGATGCATCCGCAGGCAACATGGCTGCAGTGGCTGCAGCCAGAGCCGTATATAGCTGCAGCGCTCGGTTTTTTTTTGTTTTTTTTTTTGTGATTTCGTTCCCCTAATGGCCGAATTATGTGCTTCGCTGCTTTCCCCACCTAGTCGCTTCAAAACGTCCTTCCGCAAAGGCACGTTTGGGCATCAGGCGCGAGAGGAGGTGATGAATGTCTACTTTCAAATTCGGCAGGAGACTCCGGCCGCGTCGTACCGCGAATGCGCTGTAAACAAGAAAAGCGTCCGGGCCATTACAATTCACTGATAGGCGGCGAAATCAAGCACCCCTTTACCTGCCGATCACATTGAACGCCAAGAAGCTGGTGGAAAGAACTGCGCCTCGAGTTTGTTATATCCAGACAATACAAGGAAACATCAACGGCCGGGCCATCAGGCACCTTGCAATGTGTACTTACATCTCTAAACTATGCCGAAATGCCGAACAGGTGGAAAGCTCGGACAGAGACGCCAGCGGCCAGCCTACGTACTGACATTCCTGTGACTAAATTTCAGAACGTGAAAGGGCGCTTTTTAAACCTGTAGCAGGCGATACCGTTGACACACCCGTAGCAGACGAAACCCTCGCTCGCTCGCTCCCTCCCTCCCTCCCTCCCTCCCTCACTCACCCACCCACCCACTCACTCACTCACTCACTCACTCACACTCACACTCACACTCACACTCACACTCACTCACTCACTCAGCCCGTCTTCTTCTTCTTCTTCTTCTTCTTCTTCTTCTTCTTCTTCTTCTTCTTCTTCTTCTTCTTCTTCTTCTTCTTCTTCTTCTTCTTCTTCTTCTTCTTCGGAGTGAAGGCCCGTTCACACTCTTGCAACCGAGTGCGACCGAGAGAGACCAAACCGGTTTTTAAGCCTCTTGCGATCTCTTAGGACCAGCTCTGCTCAGTGCATCCGGTCCCAAGAAGTCTTTCTCGGTCGTACTCGGTTGCAAGAGTGTGAACGCGCCTTGATACAAAAGTGCAGGTGAGATCGCGTGACCTATTGCCGGTGTGTGATTGGCTCCGGCCACACGTAGCTTTGCATACAAGTAGCTTACTTAGCCCACCGTGGATTCGATGGTGGGCTAGAAGGCAGCTCGATGAGGCCAGCCACACACACACACACTTCTTGCGGAGGCCTCCCCAGCACGGACCTGGCCAGTCACCATCGCTTTTCCCGGGCTCGATCCACTTTTTTTGCAGATTTTGAATATCGGGGCTCCGCAAGTTCAGAGCAGATTTTGTGTCCACAAAGGTTGCATTTCCTGCGAGACGAAAAGAACGGGGTTGAAAGCGCGATATATCAAACCAAGTGCAGGAAGGACTTGGAACCATTTGTCCTGCGGGGTCTTGTTTATATTGAGGGGCATAGAAATTTGGAAACTGATGTGCGCTTGGGTCGGTCTCCGGGTAATTCAACGAGAGTAGTCTCTAATGTATCGGGGCGCAGCCGGATTTGATGACATAAGCAATCTACTAAAACACGTTGAAGGGACTCGGGGCTTCTTCCACTCAAGAGTCCGCGCTGCGAGTAACGTAGAGGGAATTCTCCTGATCAATTTTTTCATATTTCCACATGTGAAGCGAGTAGATTCCAGGCACCCTCTTGGCGTCCTTCCACTTTTGTTTTTTTCGTTCTCTAAATGCCTCAAGCTTGCCATCCGTAAACTTGGTGTTTTGCAAGCCCCCCAACCCGTCGCATGCATTCTTGCCGTGCCCTGTTGCCGAAAAGATCCACTTCGTCGTCTGGAGCTCACTGCACTGCAACTAGTGAAGTTGATACCAGTTCTTAAAATGGGCGGCCGCTCCATCGCTAACATAAGTGAAGCGAGAGTAGATTGGTGCGTTGTCCTCAAGCTGTGCCTTAATTTTTGACAACGCCAAGCATCCGTGCGCCGAGTCATGAGTTTTTTTTTTTTTTTTTTTTTTTTTTTACTTCGTGATTTTTTTACCCACTTCTGTATGCAGGTACGAATACGGGAAGCATACAAAACTTACGGTCATTTTTTTGTGCTTTTGCATGTTATTTGGACTATTTTTTAGTTTAAAGGAAAATACTTTTGTATTTTTGTTTTTGAGGTACAAAATGCCAAACATCGCCTCTTTGACAATCCAGTGCCATCTTCAGAGCCTTGTAACTCATGAGTTATTATATTTGTCACTTATTAAATACTATGCTGGTGTAACCCTATACATGAGCTATCGACGGGCATAAGTTTAGTTTATTTTCACTGAATTTTTTATATGAAATTTGAAATATCGTCGAAAATGAACTTAACCAATATTTTGAACCCACTTTATCGAAAAAGGCCATTTTTTCATTTCGTTCAATTTTTTTTTATTATAGCTGCCGATCATATGAACTTTCTTGCCTGCTTGATGCGATTTCCCCTTTTTGTTGTATCTTCTCTAAAAAGTGATTGAAATCGCTCCCACGTGACAATACGGGGACACCTTCAGAGCCTTGTAACTCATGAGTTATTATATTTGTCGCTTACCAAATACTATGCGGGTGTAGCCATATACATGGAATATCGACGGGCACAAGTTTAGTCTATTTTATGTTCACTGAAGTTTTTATATAAGATTTGAAATATATCGTCGAAAACGAAATTAATTGATATTTTGAACCCACTTTATCCGAAAAGGCCATTTATTATTTCGTTAAATTTTATTATTGCTGTCAATCATATGAACTTTCAATTGGCTTGATGCGATTTCCCCATTTTTCTTGTTGTATCTTCTCAAGAAGTGATCGAAATCGCTCCCACGTTCTCTGAACGGCCAAACGCAGTTTTCGCAGGTCGGCTTCGCTGCAAAGACTATGCTGCATATTTGTGTGTTCAAATGCAGCGGGTAAATTCATTTCAATTGAGAACACTTGTGCTTGGCTACATTGCATTTTATTAATTTTTAATGATGGCAACTGACATTCCTTAGTCTGATATTTAGCGGTGCAGCGGATGTTTCATTATCCGATGTTTAAAGGGGCACTGACACCCCAAAGGTCGTATATTTTTTATTGTCTAAAAAGATGCAAGTTGCAGTCAGAGACACGCAAAAAAAAACGCATCGCGAAAAAAAATTTTCTTGTGCGCGCGCGCGCCTTTTTATTTTTGGCGTTTCATTCTCCCGCCTCTAGCCTCCTCGCTTCTTTTGATTCGTGACGTCAAGAATCATGAAATTTAGAAGCTTTGTAGGCGACATCTCTATAACATTTAATAACGGCAATCCTAAAATATGTTTTTTAACGCAATTGCGAACGCACTACGGCCCTTCTTTTTGAAATACCAAAAATCGGGAGTTCGTTGTGGTGCCCAGAGCCGAATATGTAGAGAGGTCAATGGGAGGCGCGGGCAGAGCCAGGGCGTGCGGTAGACTCGGAAAGAGGGCTTGGCATGCTCTCTTGACCAACCAGAAGTCGAAAAGAATCCCCTAGCGGTTGTAGCGAGAAACAGTTCTGAGCCGATCGATCATCGAAGGTCTTTGTTCGTATATGGTTTTAATAAGTGCGTAAGAGTGAAGTGTAGTGACTCTTCGTGGTTGAAAATAGGGTGCACTTGTTGTTTTCATCATGATCATGCAGAAAGATGTAAGAAACGAATGCGCCGCTCAACTCTGTTTTGCGCGGACAAAGTGTGACCACTTTGACGGCAAATTCCCGGCCCTTGGCGTTTGCCGTACGGATTATGTCGATCATTCCGCTAGTCGCATTCTTCCACTATCATTTTGGATGAGCGTGATTGAAACATCACGTGTACCATATTTTCAGCCATCGAGAGTTACTCCAATGCAGTTATCAGGTTTGTTTCTCGCGACCACCACCAGGGTATTATTTCCGGCTTCTGGTTGGTCACATTTGAATTTCTGAAGACGCCCTGGAACACGCCCAGCCCGCTTTCGGCCAATGGCGCCTTCTCATTTGTCTCCTATACTTCCCAACGAATGGCCAAACTCTCTACATATACGGCTCTGGTGGTGCCGTCTCCTGAATTTGTATGCTCCAACGGAAAACAGGCGACACCGCTCAAAACCGGTCCGCCGGCGCTCGTTCCTTTCCTCTTCGCTTTGGGTCGCCATGGCAACAGCAGGGAGTCGTGAAAGAAAGTGGACTCTCAGGACTCCGCAATATTTCACGTCAAAGCAGCGGCGCGGATCGCGCGGGAACTTCGAATTCGGCATTTGGAAATTGTTTTTTTACTTCACAAATACTCAATTCCCAAATTTCAAATTTTAAGGGTAATGTCCCGGCATCGTTTTCAATCGTTTCGGATAATAAAAAAAAATATGATTTTGATGTGTCAGTGCCCCTTTAAAGCCAGGGCACAAAGGGCGGAGAAAACGGAACGAGCTCTTCATGTAGCCAGACCGGGGTCATATAACTGTTAGTGTTATACACAGGTTGTAAGGCTTGAAGCACCTCGCCATAGTACACAATTTTCGTTCGCAGGACGGCTCCTTGAGACGGACGTCAAAAGGCTTCGTTAAAAAAAAATAAAACAATGACAAGCGTTCAGCTTTTCGACTTACCGGAGAAAGAAATCGATATAGTCAGGAAGCACATAAAGAAGAATGGGCCTCAGTAGGTGCTTGCACAGGATTACGCTCCTCACATGTGTGGTGCACGGTTCGCGAGCCGGGCCAGGAAACTAAGGAGACATTAATTAGCACGAGATGTATACTCCCTGGCATTATGAAAGACACATTCGCCGATGCTGTTTATGCAGCGGTGCCAAACCCGCCTTGGCCGGACGCGCTTTATTTTGAAGGAGAAAATAGAACAAACCTTTATTTATTCCCAAACCAAAACAATGTGTGCCTAGCCAAAGCAAATCTATTGTCGCCACCCAAGATAAAATCGTCAAATCGCTTTTCCATATTCCTGAAGGCTGTACAATCTTTGCATTAAGCTCGGTGCGACGAAGTGGAGAAACTAAAAGTCTGCAGAGACATTAAGTGACTGCTTGCGCTGCCTTTTGTGCATGTGGGAATCGTTTCTTCTTGGCACCAGAGATATCGATCAGTCTTGAACAAAACCCAACACGTCTATCTTTAACTGCACACACTCGTTCAAACAGAAGGGCCACCGTCTCGGGTTCACCGCCCGCTCGCATTGGCTTCAGTTTTAGTTCTGTCCGTCTCGACTCACCACGCTGTTCAACTTCTCGGCTGCATCCGACCGCTGCGGTACAAAGTTCAGCTCGCCCCCGCCCTCGATCTTCTCCACAGGCAAGCCGATGCCGTTGTCAAAAAGTTCCAATATTGCGTTGCTCGTGAACTGGACGATTTAAAGCACAACAACATATTGTTTTCCAAGTGCATCCTAAATATATTAGCGTTAATTAATAAAAGTGCCTATTTATCGCCAATTGGTGTTTTAGTCTTCGCTTCATGTAAACTCAGTCCGTTTTCCTCACTTTTTTTTCTGCAAACTGCTTTTCCTTCTTAAAGAGGGGCATGTGATATTACATATTTTTGATATACACGCTGACAATAAAGAACAGGCGATTACATGGTTATTTGATCGCACGCGACAAGACACATCATGGATTGGCGCCCGTGCCGGTTGCTTCCTGGGTGTAACGGAGATGGGCCACGGCATAGCTGGACTCCTAGCCGGAGCATAATTGAAGACTGTAGTATTTCATTTTTTTTATTTAAGTCACTCGCCACACTACCTAGATGGCGCCACTGTTCCACTATTGCGCCCGTGTTATCAGGGTTGCGTCCCGTGGCGCTCAACTGGCTCAACCCCACGTTGTTGACCGTCCGGGGCTCCCGCGCCCGGCCCGCCGGTCACCACTTCGGCATGTGAGACTCCTCGTTTTTCCGCAGGCCCACGCAGGCACTGCTCTTCTTTATTTTCTCGGGTGTCCGCATTTTCTTTTAATTACTACATTCTGGTGACGAGGATTTTCTTTTAATTACTACAAAGACATTAAAGGAAAACAAGTGTTTCTTGATGCAGACTTGCCGACAAAATATATGGCAACCCCCCCCCCCCCCCCCCCCCCCGAGAGTGAGGCCGAAGCAGAAAGTGAGGCCGAAGGTTACATCCGCGCTCGCAAAGGCGATCGTATCTCACCGACGCAAGGCAGCGATACGCGACACCGGCGGCGTCCCCTGCGCGGTGTAAACATGCGGTGTAGACCGGCAGGGCGCGTGGCGATAATGAACAAATACCAGTCATTCATCTTGCAGTGGCACAACAGCCCCTCCCCACGGTAGAGCAAATACGGAGAACCGGGGAGGCGAGGCGTGTAGATGCAAGGTTGGTGAAGAGAATGTTAATGCAGTGCTTGCATACTACAAAACGGGCGAGCTGGATGGCAAAGCCCGAATAAGGAAGATTTTGGGCGTGTGAAAATCGAGGGAGAGACCGAATGGGCTACGCTTCATGACCCGGTCCCTGCGCGGAGCATACAGCGTCTACAAACTTGCCCACCCCTGCTTTGCAATTGGCCTCACAAAGTTTATATCTTTGCGACCTCACTGGGGCAAGTTCTTGCCACACCGAGAGGTGTGTCTTTGTACCTACTCTGCCAAGTTCCAGCTATGTCTCGTGGGGCTGAAAAATTACACCATCTTCCCGAGGGGAACCATGGGGTGATGCGGAGCATCGCGGATCGTTATTAACGGTGTTAGTAACGTTGTTGAACTTCACGGTCTCGAACCTCAGGTTCTGCTGCTCGACGTTCACGAACCAACGCGCCTTCCCGTTCTCAAAGGTCGGGTTCCGCCGCTCGCTTCGTACGTTTACATTGAACTTCACGGTCCCGAACCTCAGGTTCTGCTGCTCGACGTTCTCGAACCGCCGCTGCTTCACGTTGTCGTAGTTCAGCATCAGCCGCTCGACGTTGACGAATTGCCGTCAACGTCTCGTTGCCGTAGTTCAGGGTCTGCCGCTCGCTTCAAGCGTTTGCGCTCAGCGTCACGTGCCCTTCGCTGCGCAGCTTTGTCTTCAGTGGATGTAGCGTTGCTGTTAGTTTGTGGGGTGGTGCTGATGCTTGCTTGCGCCAACCCACTAACTGACGGGACTGTTGCTTCCATCACACTTCATCGGAAGAACGGAGTGAAGTGGAGTCAACAGCGGTGAACTGAACGCGCGCAGCGCGCTATCCGCTGCTTATATTCACACTTGAAGGAGAGGAGACTAGAGGAGGAGAGTTGCGCATGCGCGCGCGGTGTGAGTAGAAGCGAACGCACGTGAAGTGCACGCAGCTGGTAATGAGAGAGAGCGGAAAGAGTAATGCGCAGCTGTTGGAGAGAGGGAAGGAGGAGAGTTGCGTATGCGTAGTGTGAGTGCGGACTACGACGCCACGGGACATAGACCCGAGCAAGAGATGCTCCGCATCTAAAATACGATAGGGGATTCACCTGCTGCGGAAGATATGTAGGCTCTCTGTTTATGTCCGCAGCCTACTTTCCCTTGCTTCCTCGGCAAGTGCGACCAGAGCCCAAGAGCGGAAAAATCGACATTGGAAAAAAAATCTATATTGGATATGATGAGGACGTAGTCTACGCCACATGGGAATTGGGGGAGTTCATTAAGAAGACGCTGACGGCCGCAGCGTTTATCAAGGAGCTTCAAAAGACTGTGATAAAGTGGATCCCTCATAACTACCTACGACGCGTGCAAGCAAAGGCAATACATGATGAGAAGCAGTCTTGTGAAAGGGGTGCTATTGTTTTCCATTTTGACTTTGTCGAGAATTGAACCGTGGTGCTTGCGACGAAGTACAGGCATACCATTGCAGAAGAAGCAAATCAGCATCTTTACGTGCGTTGTAACGTCAAGGAAGTCTATGCGGAGCTATGCTGCGCTTTGCGATGATATAACTCATGACTCGGCGCATGGATGCTTGGCCTTGTCAAAAATTAAGGCACAGCTCGAGGGACAACGCACCAATCTACTCTCGCTTTGCTTATGTTAGCGATGGAGCGGCCGCCCATTTTAAGAACTGGTATCAACTTCACTAGTTGCAGTGCAGTGAGCTCCAGACGACGAAGTGGATCTTTTCGGCAACAGGGCACGGCAAGAATGCATGCGACGGGTTGGGGGGCTTGCAAAACACCAAGGTTACGGATGGCGAGCTTGAGGCATTTAGAGAACGAAAAAAACTAGAGTGGAAGGACGCCATGAGGGTGCCTGGAATCTACTCTCTCCACATGTGAAAATATGAAAAATTTGATCAGGAGAATTCCCTGTACGTTACACTCAGACTCTTGAGTAGAAGAAGCCCCGAGTCCCTTGAACAAGTTCTAGTATATTGCTTATGTCACCAAATCCGGCTGCGCCCCGATACATTAGAGACTACTCTCGTTGAATTACCCGGAGACTGACCCAGGTGTACATCAGTTTCCGAATTTCTATGCCCCTCAATATAAACAAGACCCCGCAGGACGAATGGTTCCAAGTCTTTCCTGCACTTGGTTTGATATATCGCGCTTTCAACCCCGTTCTTTTCGTCTCGCAGGAAATGCAACCTGTGTGAACACAAAGTCTGCTCTGAACTTGCGGAGCCTTGATATTCAAAATCTGCAAAAAAGCGGATCGAGCCCGGGAAAAGCGATGGTGACTGGACAAGGTCCGTGCTGGGGAGGCCTCCGCAAGAAGTGTGTGTGTGTGTGTGGCTGGCCTCATCGAGCTGCCCCCTAGCCCACCGTGGAATCCACCAGTTCCACCCCCTTCGGACAATGCAACAGAAGAGGCCGTAACTCCCGGACAGTGACAGATTACACTCCCTCCATCCGCTAGCTCCTCAGTATTGCAATCTAGTTGGTAGTAATTCAGGATTTTAGGATTTCTTCTGTGTACTCGCGTGGCTTGCACATGACGTCATTTCCGATGCCATCCAGAGAAAAGGGGAAGAAGGAGCTCCCCTCTTTTCCAGGATCCTCCTTTGTGCCTCCCGGATATGCACAGACTTCGCTATTCTCCTCCCAGACGGTTTGAGAAGACTAACCTGGCACTCAGAATTCGTACAAAAGCAGCTTCCCTCTCCACCTTTTACATGGTGTTCAAAAGTATGCGATGTGACGTCAGTGCAAGGAGCTTCTGTCCGAGCGCAGTCAAAGCTACGTGTGGCCGGAGCCAATCACACGCCGGCAATAGGTCACGCGATCTCACCTGCACTTTTGTATCACTCCGCTGCGCCGCCCGCGCTCGCCAAGGATTTCGTCTGCTACGGGTGTGTCAACGGTATTGTCTGCTACAGGTTTAAAAAGCACCCTTTCACGCTCTGAAATTTAGTCACAGGAATGTCAGTACGTAGGCTGGCCGCTGGCATCTCTGTCCGAGCTTTCCACCTGTTCGGCATTTCGGCATAGTCTCGAGATGTAAGTACACATTGCAAGGCACCCGATGACCCGGCCGTTGACGTTTCCTTGTATTGTTTGGATATAACAAACTCGAGGCGCAGTTCTTTCCACCAGCTTCTTGGCGTTCAATGTGATCGGCAGGTAAAGGGGTGCCTGATTTCGCCGCCTATCAGTGAATTGTAGTGACCCGGACGCTTTTCTTGTTTACAGCGCATTCGCAGTACGACGCGGCCGGAGTCTCCTGCCGAATTTGAAAGTAGACATTCATCACCTCCTCTCGCGCCTGACGCCCAAACGTGCCTTTGCGAAAGGACGTTTTGAAGCGACTCGGTGGGGAAAGCAGCGAAGCACATAATTCGGCCATTACAGAAACGAAATCACACAAAAAAACCGAGCGCTGCAGCCATGTTGACAACGGATGTAGGTGCAAATCATTCTCAGCAGTACACATCTGGAATATTGTGCAATGTTTAGCACAAAACAGTTATTTAAAAAAAAAAAAAAATTTACTTTTGCGGACTATTTTGTGGTGCGTAGGAATGCTCTTTTCGATGTTGCAAACCGTCCCTCAGCCTTTGGCTGCGCTCGGACGGAAGCTGAAACTTTGCCGCCCGCGCACCGGCAGGGTGAAGTGCTAAGACTTTATGGCCTTTCTTTAGTTCTCTTTCAGTTCTTTCTTTATTTTCTGTTTATAGTGAACCACGAACCTGTGCGCGTGGCGATGGCTTGGCATTAGGTGGCGGCGCTGGCTGCTTCACACTAGAGTGCCTTCATAGACACGCGTGCTAATTCACACAAAGAGTGTTCTCATTGCAAATAAACATCTGCAGCTTTTTACACTCTTTGACCCTCTTGGAATTTCATAAAAATATTTCCCCAGATCGATAACTCTCTTGCACCGACCCAGTCACAGATCATGGGTTTTCTGTTTGCGGTTGAGGCGTCACAAGACATCCTGTTGGAGCGACATTGAGTATCGCCCGAGGGCACACTTGGCTGTTGCCTTCGGCGCTGAACCGTTTACGCTATGTAAATCCCCTTCAAAGGGATGGTGAACCGAAATTTGTATTTCAGAAAAAAAACAATGTAGGAGACGTAGGCGGGACGCTACAATCCCTACAACACTACTCGTAAGGCAATATCTCGAATGGACGGCTGTATTTTTGGAAAAAGAGGTCGAGATTGAACCAGGCCGACGAGGCGCGTGACATGAAGATACCTAGTTTCCTCCCCTCTTCGCTTCGCTCCCTCAAGACTGCGAGGCGGAGAAGACGCGAGGCCTCAAGACGCGAGGCCTCTTATTCTCGAAAAAACATGACGTGAACATTTCTGTTAAATGCGCCTCCTTTTCTTGAAAAATACGGTCATCCGTTCAAGATATCGCTGTATGAGTGATGTTTTGGTGTTTGTAGCATCCCGTTGCACGCTTTTTCCACGTGTTTTGTGGGGTCCAGATTTCGGTTCAGCATCCCTTTAACTCAACCTTGAATTCCACTCATTCCCCATTGTCTTTCTCGAGATGTGCGGTCGTGTCTAGGGCGGAACGCCCTAGACACGACCGCACATCGGTTGAAGAAGGAACTTTCGCAATGTCGCTTGTTCCAAGTGATGACTAGAAAAATGAATAAAACTATTTTGTCAGCAAGCTTTTGAGCGATGCCCAGAAATACGAATCAAATAATTTCGTCAGCCAGGTACTAATAGTAAAGTACTAACTTGAAATGGGTAGCACAATGAATATTTAACCAGCCAAGTATAACACCCCAGTGATGTGATTGGCCTAAGCCATTTTGGAGCACCTTTTGGAGCAGCCAAAACAGTGTTTTGGAGCAGCAAATGTTGCCTTTGGAGCAGCCAATAGAGAGTTTTGGAGCAGCAAAAGTGGCTTTTGGACCAGCCAAAAGAGTGTTTCGGAGCAGAAAAAGTGACTTTTGGAGCATATATTCTTAGAAAAATAAATACTGTAAACGACTTAATTTTCGCGGGCTCAAATTTTCGGGAATGTGGCCAAAGCTGAAAGTTTGAAATTATTCGCGGGTTCTAATTTTCGCGAATCGAGTGTAGCTTCCGTAGCGTACACATATTGCCCGGATTCTTCGCGGGACGTATTTTTCGCGAATTGTAGGTGATTCACGAAATTCGCGAAAATTAGGTCTTCGCGGAAATTTAGTCGTTTACAGTATTTGTTTTAAGTGCTGGACAAACGAAGGGCACTTTTTGTTGTGTTGTGATGTGACGTGTTGAGGCGAAATTCGCTGCTTGTGTTTTTGCTGCTGAGACATGCCACAAGCATACAGTGGTGTAGGCGTTGCCAAGCAATTCCCCCCCCCCCCCCCCCCCCAAAAAAAAAAAAAAGAACACTTGCTATTGTTCTACTGGTTCCCGACGTGCAGATTTTTATAAAAAGTAAGCAAACATAAAACAATGGATTGCAAGAGTCCCGGCTGGTGCCTCTCGTGCAATCATGTTCACATAAATGCACGCGAGGGCAACTTCGGCAGGCTTGCAGTTACACGTGCTTCGTCGCGCGAGCGGAGACAACGGCTGTTCGACCTAAACCGAAACCATGCCACTCCGCTCCGTCGCCAACTGGCTCCCAAAATAGTATGCAAAATGTAACTGTCCAGCATACGGCAATAAACAGTCCAGCGGCGCGTGCTTGCCAGGCCGGCAGGTGAGGTACAGGCTAAACACACAGAAAAAAAGAACCTGAGCGTATCGATGCTAGACATTGCGAATCAGGGTCAAAAAGTTCTTGTAGCGCTCTGTGCAACGACTGAACTCGAGACAAACGAGCGCGGTGTGCGGGTTCAGCGTGCAGACATTGCCTTTAAAAATATATACGAAAGAGTAAGACGAAGAGGATCACGAGAAGTGAGCTTTAGCTCACTTCTCGTGATCCACTTTCTTTCGCGGTAAGCAAAACTTCGCCAAGCAGTCATTGAGTTAAAGGTGGATTTTTGTAGCAGCGGTATGATTTAAACAAGAGCAATGTCGATGCGTTTCAGTTTAGAAAGCGCCATATCTGCAGCGACGTGGGGACGGCAACACACGACGTCGCGCGACCACGGCGACTGTGGTCGCGCGAGCGCTTCAGCTCGCAAAGTAGCTCTCGCCGCGCAAAAACGTGGTTTTGTTTCACAGCATGACAGCATGGCTGGCACCCGGCACACTAACGTCGGAACGTTCGCACACGCCCGCGTCTATTGCTAAAAAGTTAAGAAAAAAAAAAAGAAAAACGAAAAAAATGCGAGACGAGATTCCCGAGACGACGAGAGCGCGAAACACGAGACAGTTCTAGTACACCATAACGGCGGAAAAAATCATGCCAGACCAAATAGTCGATTGATGCAGGGTATTTTGTGTCGGGCGGCGTCTTGTGCCACTTAGCTCACGCATGCTCAATTACGGTTCTCAGTTTAGTTTCGTTTTTGAAAGGCGACCAAAATTGGTCCTTTGGCGCAGGCTTGGCGCAGATTAGCCATATTTTGGCGAAATGTAGCAGGATGTAGCAGAGTTAGCCCCTTGGCGCAGTTTGGCGCAATTGGCGCAGCAATCACATCACTGCACCCTGACATGGAACGGACGGGCCGCAACGTTCAGTTTTCATTGGCAATATCAGTCACATGAGTGATGAATCAAGTTCACGTACTATTTTTAGAGTGCTTCGTGGCGCCTGGGCATTAATGTGACCAAGCACTGTTACTGCGGCACGCGTCGCTCGTCTACCACTAGTCATTAGGACAGAAACGCCCCAACTGAAATTGATGCGACCACGACTTGGTTACACATTTATTTTCTTGTTTTAAAACGAAATAAGGCAACATGTTTTTGCAGATCTGTGATTACCGGTCATCAAGGGCCCATCGGGTAGAATTTAAATGAAATCGAGAATAATTTTTTTTTAATTGCCGTACGAAAATTGCAAAATTTTGACTTTTTCTATTTTGATGGAATTTTTGGGCGCAATGCAGAAAACACTTTCAACAGTAGAATGCTAATTAATTTGCTGAAAATTCGCAAAGCATTAAACACTTGACACAACAAGTTCCAGCTTTAGAATATAAATTTGAAGCGACTTAAAAATTCGCCGAAAAATGCCTCATTACATAAGGTTTGCTCCAGGAGCCAAGTTCGGCATTTTATTTCGCTTGAAATATATGCTCATATAAGTTTACTTTTACTAATTCTGGCAGTAAAGTATGCGTGCAATAAACTTAAAAAAAATTTGATATTGTAGAAAGCTGCATTCTTTATTTCTCCAGCCTTCAAATTTGCGCCGTCGTGCAGTTGGGACAATCGTTTTTTCTATCTTCTCTCAAATGCGATTTTTCTCACGAATACAAAGAACTATCTTGCAAAAGTAAGGTCTGTCCCGTTGCGTGGACAGGTTCAGCTACCTCATATAAAAATGTGTCTGAGAAAAAAAATAGGCATGACACCACCATGACCGTCCTTATCTGAGCAGACCCCTATTCCAGTGCCCGGACCCGGCCAAGACCCGAAAATCGGACCAGGCCCGAATCGTGGTCTGGGTCTCCGAGTTGGCACAGCCCCGAGCAGAGCTCTACTGCACGTCATTGGACAGTCTTAAGAAACAGTGAATTTCAGTATTTATCAATTGGTCTCGATAAACAGGCGTCAGTTTTGTTTCTATCCATTGTTCTCATTTTTTAATAATTTCAAGTGGGTAAATACATTGAGAGTTGCTATATTTCAGAAAGTGAGATAGTGCAATGGAAGATAGAAAAAGATGTATTGAGTAGTAATGAGTATATTCTGTTGTACACAGTGCACGATTTTCTAAACATGTGTCTGAAATACAGTGAAACCCGTTTGGAACGAACCCACGTACAGCGAATTATTGTCGATATCGAACTCACAAAAAATTTAAATAAAAATGCATGTAAAAAGTGCTTTTTATAACGAACAACATATTGCCTATGAACTTTTTTTCCCCCTGGAAGGCTTCCAAAAACGCACAAACAACCGTCTTCTAGCCTCTCCCCCCCCCCCCCCCCCCCCAAGAAAAAAAAAATGTAAAAAAGAAAGAAAATGACAAAAGCTCAAGTTGCAAACAAAATTGAGCAAAGAGAAGTGATTCAGAAGGGGAGAAAGCTAAAAAATACACTCTGCATGCACGCGCAAAAGAAATATTTTTTCATCACAAAACCGTTGCCCACGAAGAGAAGCTATTCGAAAGGAGAAATAAGCTAAAAAAAAACTACACGCATGCAAAAAAGAACTTTTCAGTGCGTTGTCAAAAGGCGGAAGCGAAGAGATGAGAAAGAAAGAGAAGCTCTTCACTTACAACGAACGTATCGTGGAAGTTTGTCGTAAATGTTTTTTGCTATATCAAATTACTTGCAATATCGAACTGATCGTAGCGTTTCCTGCTGTTCGTTATAAACAAGTTTGACTGTAACCCTTAATCGAAACACCATACAGCACTATGAAGTTGAACAACTAAACAACTCAACTGGATACAGTCAAAGCGAAAGCTGAATTTATAAAAAAATGAAGTTCCCATCAAAAGAAACAACATTTATACAAGCATAACTAAAATATCGCTCCTGACTGTTTGCATTCTAAATTAGCTGTAAAGTCCAAAAGCTGATTAGTCTGCAATCAAAACTAAAACCAAAATAAAATACAAAAAAGCAAACAGATGTAAGCAGGCCTAAGGGATGTTCACTACTCACAATCCAGATTGATAGCAAATGCAACAATAAAAGTATTGACACAGAAGTATCTCTTGCAGGCTCTCAACTAGTTGAAAAAAATATTGGAGATCTCACAAAACTAACATGGTTAATTCAAGTTAAAACACCACCTCACAAAGCAACATTTTTCTAAACAGCACACTGTAATGTTACGCACAAGGAAAGTAAAACAGTCACAATGCTTTTCCTATAGCGGGCTCTCAAAAAAGTTAAAAGTTCATGTTGCAAAGCTAAACAAACCAGTACCTGCTTAACCCTAATTAGGGTATGGCAAATATGGAGAGATTAGGGCTCTACCTCTAAGAACACGTGGAGCGTATTGCTTTGTACAAACCCACCCGTTTCAAGCTTCTCGGCTGTTGTCAGGTCTGCTCCACATGCAACATTTGGGTTTTCTTTGGGCCTCAGGTAGCATTGCTGGTGTTCATCTTCACCGTTACCAGGATTTACCGTGCGTGAAATCACATTTGATTGGTCTTTGGGGTGAATGACACCAACCCTGTAAACCTTGCGAAAGGGCCATTCCAGCTCCAGGTCCTGTTTCCCGGGGTGTATCCGCATGAAGCACCCAATCCGGTCGTTACCTTCCTTTAGACAAAGTTTAAAAACTTGGGAGACACTATAACCGTAAATGGTCATTGTGGGACTATTTAACGAATGCAACCCCACCTCAAGTGCTTTCTTCTTTAGGTCTGCCCACCCCTCAATGAACCAGTGGACCCTCACAGGCTTACAACTGCTTCGCAAACGCAGCTGCTTGCTCACATGGTCTTTGTAGTCTGCCATCGCTGCCTGAAGAACCTGCAGTTCTTTGGCAAAACCAGTGGTGCAGACAGTGTTAAGGCTGTTGAGCTGTTCAGCAAGCTTGGAAGCCTCAGCCTCCAATTGGCCCTTGCATCTTGCACCCTCCGCCCTGACGTCTTCGCTGCACCGGTTCAGGCTGGTCTGCAGCGACATGAGGTCCTCGGAGATCTTTCCCGTGGCTCTCTTCATCTCGAGACAAGCACTGCCGACGTCCTTGAGGTCTCCTGTGGCAAGGTTGTCGGGAGGCACACACTTTGCTCCGCGAATGCTGCATCCACTCTTGAAGTGCTCCAAAATGTCACACTGAAACACTGAAGAGCGGCACAGGCAGCAAGGCACGACGCTGAAGCCGCACTCCTTGTAGTGGTCCAACAGGCTGGCTGCAGTGCCGATGAAGTTGCAGCCTTTAGGTGCATTCCAGCAGGCAACCTGGAAAGGATGGAAAAATATATGAAGTATGCCAAAAAATGTGTGTCATCACACAATGTATATGCCAGAAATGTACAAGCTTGGTTCAGTTTTCACATCATAGATGAAGAACAGTAGAAACACTGTGCAAATGCTGTTGACATCAGACCTGTAGGTAACAACCAGGCCTACTTCAGGTGTCATCATTGTTGTTGTGTACTGTTGCTCTCTCTTCCCCCCACTAAATTCTTAACTCAAGCAGTAGGCACAACCTGTCCCATTAAAGACAGTGATGGAAGACACATCTGATCCTCTATAGCAGGTTTTGTAGCGGGCAAAATATTGCCTTGGAGGAGCTCGTGACGCTTTTGGAGCACATGCTTGGTGCCAACACCTGTTAGCATATCGCTTGAAAATAAAAAAAGTGATGGCATCAATGTTCAAGTTAATCTTTGATAATGATTGAGGGTTCCTCTTTTATACCGAAGCATATTTTGTAATAAGAATACATAGGGCCCCAAAGGGAACAGAGAGCCTGCTTTTTAGAAATCAGCCTCTGGTGAGGGTAGGTTCCATATACAATGGGTATGAAATAAAACGGTCGAAAAATTAATCTAATTGCAACACTTCAGTTGAGATAAAGCCTGCCACCCCCTCCCCCTTTTGCACTTGATAATTTATTTAGCCTGTAAATATCTATTCTTATGCCTGCAAAAACTGGCAAATTTGTCAAAATGTCTATAAAATAAAAATGAGCCTTTAACAACATAAACTTCAAAAACAACCACCCCAATACCATGGGACCTACACTCGTGACACTGCTAGTTTGTGGCGTTGGAACCAGAGTGTAGTCAGAATCAAATATTGGGGGTTTTTACAATCCAAACCAACGAAGGGCATCTGGCGCGGACCAGTGGAGGGCTGAGGATTAATTTCTACCACCTGGGGATCTTTTGACGTGCAACTGAAAGTTCAGTGACACGGCACCTTCTCCGCCATATGCCCATATGCCTCAGTCATATTGCAGGCACCGCGGCCGGGATTCGAACCCGCCGGTGCTTTGCTCCCGAGCCATCGACCAAAGTGCAGTCAAGTTCGCTGGTCTTTAGGTAGACAGCTGCATGGGAACCAGGTTGACTACCATATTTATTCAAACAAGACCGCCATGTTTGTTCCTCTTCCCCCGCAGAGCCTTTTAAAATTAGAAGTCAACCCACAATCAAGACCGAAGGGGCTCAACTTGAATAGTAGACAGCATAATTTCCCACCCTACTGCTCTAACCCAGACTCTCCCCGAAATCAGCCACTTCATTGCCTTTCACTACCATGCGCTGGGGAGAGGCAGTGAAGCCTTTGGCTAGGTGGCGCAAGCCGCCACCCGATTGAAAGAGTTTGACTGCATCCATCCATCCGAAGGTTGGCGCGAGCAGCACGAGTGTCACGGTGCAGTGTAGCCTCGGCAGACACGACAATCAAGCGATACCATCGGGATACAAGATACATCCCACTATTTTGCCAATTTTTCTCGTGCCTTTTAGGTCCTGATATTGCCGACATCGTCTGGAAATTCAGACGATAATGAGGCCAGCGCAGTTATGAGCAATGTGTGCTTTCTTTCACCTTAGAGGCACCATGAAACGATTTTGAAATCTAATTTTATGCACTGCATGTCGTAAAAGGTGTGAAAAGAAACCAAAACACAAAAGTAGAGAGCTAAAAAATCTTTTTCGCTATAGAACTCTTAAAAGGAATTCGGGCTTTTTTACACCTTCTTTCCTACAAAAGCTCTCTGCCTTTTCACTGCAATGCATCAGCAGTGCCACAGCACGTCAGCCAAATCCAGATTGCCTATTGGATCAGAGCCTACCTCACCAGCGCCGCGATCATAAACAATAAATTGCCGGCGAATGTTTCTTAAAAGTTTTGCGATAGATTATTCTGATCCACATTTAGTTGAATAATTAGCGATGTGACGGAAATTGTCAAATATTATAATGCTCGGAGCTATGTGCCATCTATCGTGTGGTAAACGAAGCAAGAGAAATATCAGACTGTGCCAGCGCATAGTTGCCCAGCTGCTGAAAAACGTGGCGTTGGTGGTGATAATCGACGTGGTGGAAGGTCATCGCCTTGCATAGCGATCCTTGACTGAATTCTGGTCGTGTGTCGCAATGATAACCCAGCACGTCCAAGAAGGGAAGATTCATCTACTCGTGGGGTTATGTTGTAGCGGCACCTTCAAGACAGCAGAAACGCTCGTGCCATTGTCTTTGTTTACTTCGACTACAGTGGTGCTTCCTTAGCATCTGTGTCCTCGAACATTGCCCGGATTTCCTATTTTGCGTATTCCATGCTTGTAATCAAGTGCAAGATATTACTGGTGCGTACTGTATTTAAAGGCATATATGAAGGATGCGAATTTTGACAAGTTTTCGTCACCTGAGAAAAGTAATTAATGTTAGCATTCTTTGAACGATCGCAACGTCTATGTGATCATGAAATCATATTTCCATGTTGCTATATCCCTGCTAAGGTTACATTGTCTTCTGCAATCATAAAAAAGGTGTGTGGCTAGATTTGTACTATCATTAAAGTCGTGATCATCCAAGACAACGCACTGCATCGTTTTCTTGTCTTTTTTTTCATCCCCCCTACCCTGCGAGCCTATCCTGACAAAATAAAAGTTAATAAAGCTTGAGCCCATAGAAAACTGTGCATTTTCTGCTACACCAGTGAGGGCCAGCACGTCCCCTTCTTTTTTAGAGATACCACGGAAACTGGTGACGGCAGAGAAGCGACTGTAGTGCTGACAACCTGAAGCGCTTCGTACCGGCATATGGGACCAGTCCCACGCTGTCGCTGTAGCACAGCACATAATTGAATTTTGCTCAGCTGCGATCTGTCCATGACTCTCGGTAATGAGAGGGGCAGATTCAGAAAATGTGTCGGTGGCATTGGCGCCATCAGAGCCGTAAAACCCTGTGGTAAAACCTACCGGCACACAGCCCGCTCTCCGCTACACTCCCATTCTCCTACTGCCGAGAGCACTTACGATTCCAGTGACGGAGCACGTCACGACCGTCAAAATTACGCCACGGCTTGTTAGCGGTGAGTTGGAGAGGAAGAAAAACTCGATATTTCTATAATGTGTCGTGTAGAAGTTAATAAACCGAAACGAAAACGGATGCCTGCTTGACGTTCAGTGAACATTGACGGTTTAATGTAAAAGTTATTCGGCAAAAGTAAAAAGGTCATTTCATGGTCCCTTTAAGTCAAAGTGCAGCCGACAGAATAAGCCAATGGGAGTGACCAATAAGACAGCATCAAAAGCACGACATCGTAGCGTTTAATATCCTTCTGCACATGTTCTTTCAGCATAGACTACAACGAATAACACGAAGCAGCCACACATTTCTTTGATTGCTAAGCGAAAATGAATCCGTGGTCTGCTAGCCAGCCACTGCCCGTGACCAGTGTCGAACCGAAATTTTTATCGGTTAGGTTCCGGTTCAGGGTTTAGCTCCGGCTCAGTTCCGGGGAGCAAAAATAACGGTTCGAACCAATTTGAACTGCTAAATATAGAATATATTTTTCGCATATACACATACAGTTACACAGTTACAGGTACAAACGTGTAACTGTATAGCTTTTTTTCATTCACAGAATTGACTTTCATTTTCACGTAAGAAATATAAATTGCGTTATTTAATTTCTATGAAACAGCAAAAGAAGCTAGATTAGCATATATGGCTCAACATCTATTTTTTTACCTCAGTCGCATATATTTTACCTGAATCTAAAGATTATCAGTCAGATAGGTCGCTTAAAGTACCGGTGTCGTCCTGACCAGTGCTTGCACTGCAGGAGCGCACATACTTGGCAAAGACACTGAAAGCCCGGAGCTTGCTCTTCTAGATTCTGCTACGCTCACAGTTAAAGTGAAACAGAGTATTGTGTTGAGAACATCACAATTCACCAGAAAACTGAACTGTTTAACAATGTTTGCATGTGACATTGCACCATGTGCTAATGATCAGAGATTTCTTTTTGCTGAGAAAATCAAATCCCACGGTGCAAAATGCCAGCTGCAAATGGTTCGCACTTAGTGCAATTCATGTATTGAAAAAATAAAATTACTCTTGCTTGGTGCAGCGTCGTGAGGAACGGCGCGAGCGTCTGGCACCAGGAAAACGCGCTTTCTGGCAGGACTAATTCTGCAAGCGAATTAAAACCATATTTGAATTATCCGCAAACTTGCGAATAATTCAAACAAACATGCAGGTCCCATCCTATGTGTCTCTATAGGAGGAAACTCCCGGTAATTCAAACTTTTCTGTATTCAAACAAATTTTCGATCCCCCTCGAGTATGAATTAACCAGATTTGACTGTAGTTTCGCGGGATCACACTGTCTGGCCTGAGGGACTCCCTCGTCCATTTGGGGGTGCCAATTAGAAAAGTATATTTGTATCATTTGTGAATAGTAAACCTCCGTTTCTTTTATTTTGCACTTAAAAACTGGAGTTTAAACAAAACTGTAAGAATTTGAGCGTCTGCCAACATGCGGCTGTCTGCCTAAGGCCACTAGAATCTTTCTTTGCAGGTATCCCTACCGTACACACTTGTAGTTTTATTTACCGTAAGATTAATAAGCCATATTTAGTCTTTTCATTGCTTCTATTATCCAGGACAACTTTCTCAGACAGTTCAGCCACTACGAAAACATGTTTGTGTGCCTCAATGATGTGTACATGTAAAATGGTTCATGCAGCAATTTTTATACTTTCAGTAAATACCGCTAAGAGCTAATCCCTGACCGTTGATAGCTTGCAAAAACACCCATTAGTTTTCCTCTCCGCTCAATGGTAGATGCAGAAAAAATAAAGGAAAAAAAAAAAAGCTTTCCCCTCCTCAACTTGGTATTATAAAACAAGCAGCAATTCAATCTGACGCTAATTGTATACCGCCAGCGTTCAACATAGTCATGCGTTGGAGATGGCAAAGAATAAAGCATGGGTTGAGCTTTAGACATTGTTAATGCTTGAGCTTTAGACATTATTAAAGCTCGGCTATTCTCATATTTGATTGATTAAACACGAGCCAACACGAATGTTTGCAATGCCGATCGTCAAGAACCCAAGCGCTCGACTCGGGCTCATGACAATCGAATATGTCACGGTGTCTCGCGGTGAGAAGTCGTGATGGCATGTGACTTCATGGTGTCAACAACGCTAACACATCTATAGCCACGTTTACATAAATGCAACTTAGTCGCATCGAATCCAATCGTCACATTCAATGCGGTCATGTAAACGGCATAATGCGCTAGGGACGCGTATCGCATTCAAGTCGCTGGACAGAGATGGATCGAGACGCCGAATACGCATTCATTCAACCCATGTAAACAAAGGTCGCATCGCATTTCGGAACGGGGAGGATTATGGGAAGGCGCGTGCTGCGGGAGAACAGCTGAGAACATGGCGGCGGCAAACCCTGTCGGCGGCGGCAGCGGATAGCAGTCCCGTGTGGCTGTCCCCAGTTTTTTCCCCGAGGAGAAACAAAACTAAATGAGTGGAATATCACTGAGCTGCTCGGAGAGGGCGGCCCTCGTCCAAGCCTTGCTAAGTACAACTTGCGCATCCGAGGGAGTCCATAGAGGCTTCGGTGCAAGCACAAACGACGCCGAGAGCTCCGAGCACTCCATGGTAGGGCAGAACGAGCAGCTTCTACGTGGGTGTGCGGCCGCGGTTCGCAATGCTTGGCGAGGCGATGCGCGGTGGCGTCCTCAGAGCGGTTAGAAACGATCTCACTCACCAGGCTGTGCACACGCACGTCGCCTCCGATCCAGAGTGGCCTAGCGGCCCGACCCGGAGCCTATAACGCTAGAGTTTTGATGTTTCTTCCAACTCGTAACTTCTTGCATGGCATCGAAGACAGCGGCCACAATCTTCACACTTTCCGAAAGCGTTGGAAGGCCTTCACATGCGATGCACTGACGGCGTGGCGCCACTTTCTCGTAGGATTTGATGAGCATTCATGTAAATGTTCCTGCGTCGGCTTCGTTGGAAGTATGATTGGAGTCGATGCGCATTCATGTAAATGCGGCTTATTGTCCGTTGCAACTCAAGAAGGTAGGGCGAGGAAAAGGAAGGTCGGGGAGGAAGAAGCAGACCGAACGCTGGAGAAGAAAAGGGGAAACCTCCTCCTCTTTCCAGCGTTCAGCCTGCTTCCTTTTCCACGGCCTTCCTTTCCCTCGCCCTACCTTCTTGAGTTGTATGGACTTTAGTAATATTCTCAGTTTAAAGGGGTCCTGCAATCATATTTAAGCGTCTACCTTTTTTGCTGTTTCCACGTCTCTTGAGGTTCGGGCAAGCCAGCGGCCACGGAGAGAGTAACTAAATATCAGTGTGTCGTATTTTAACCGGACGACGCGGATACCTCCTCTACCGACGAGGGCGACCCGCAGTACGGAAAGCGCACAAAATGTGATGTCTTTGGTCCTTGGCATACTACTAGTCATAGCCGTTAAAAGCTTCTTTTTAGTAGACATACAAAATATAGGTGGCGCGAACCGTTTAAATTATTTATAAAAGTAGTTTTTGTTCAGTATTTTAGATCAGAAAAGAAACAAATGTAGTTCATCAAGTACGGAAACAAAAAATGAGCCGTCGACACACCCGCCACCAAGCGGCGGAAAAGGCGGTGCATACTAGAAAGGAGTAGTGGGATCAGACGCCGACACACGGCAAGGTCCCGGATGTACGCGGCAGCGCTGCGGACATATGGGCAGGAGGATCCGACCGGCTCCGAGCGTTCCGAAGGCCTTCGGCGAGAAGCTTTGTCTTGCGGTTTGGCCGTTTCACGGTATGGCAGCGGAAAGTGGCTCCCATTCTAAACTGATCTTTACACCGTGTTTGCTGTTGTTTGTGGCCAATGAAGTGTCATGCCGAATTAGTATTTAATCGCGCAGCAAATGCAATGAGAGCCTCTCTGGCTGCATACAGGCTATGCAGGGCTAGGGAGGCTCAAGTGAGGGTGGGTGCCACTGCTAGATCGGCGATCACGCGGCATGGACGCCATTTAATTGCTAAATTTTGCTGGGAGTCTATGGGGCAAAGGGTCGTTTTCTTTTCCAACTCAGGTCATAAAAGCCCATTAAGGTGCTTGAATAATTTACACAAGGTATAAATGATTACTTTTCCATAGCCACCAGTTTTGTTGCGATAGGTTAAGTATTTTTTTAACGCGAAAAATGGTAAATTCTGCCATCTTGGACGTTGCTGCTTGTCTAGCAACCCTGCTTTCTCCGCTCGACGTTTGCAATTCTCGGAGCGAGGAGGAAGCGAGAGAGGCTGCGCCAAGGCGCTCGTTGCTTGCAATGGGAGACGAGAGGAGGAAAGGCGCATGGAGCAACAGAGTTGCAACAGAGCGGGCGCTTGCTCTCGTGCAGGCAACACTGGCGCATAACCTTTCTCGAATCCTCTCCCTCAGGCGCCGCCATTAAATTGCAAACGCTCTCCAGGTTTTGAGTTGCGCCCACCCTCACTAGAGCCTCCCTATGCAGGACATGCTATAGTGGCGCCCTCTCGCGCCGTCGACAGGGAGTGCGGCAGCCGTGAGCGCTCGATAAGCTCACTACCCCTGCTCTAGTTCACGGCCACTCTCAAGCAACCAAGGACGTCATGAGGGAGGTTATTTTTTGCTTGTTTTTGCAATTTTAATTTGCATATAACTTTTAAAATAAAGGGAATTTCGAGAAAAGAAAAGTTTCACTAAATTACTACGTTCAGTGCGCTCAGGTTCGGTGCAAATTAAAAACCAGTAAAAAGGTCCTTGCAAGGCCCCTTTAAGTCGACTTGACGTGGTGAGTCACGTGACTATGTCTCGGGGCCACGCGACCCGACATTGTGTGACAGCATGTTTTGACACCATGACGTCACATGACCACGTTACACATGATAAATTGTACAGCCAATACAAAAGCACCACGAAAACCCACTATTTCACATACCTTGTAATTCGGTATACGACAGTTTGATCACTACATAGAAATACAGCCGGCAATTTTTACTCCTCAAACGCTCAATTTGTAAAAAAAAAAAAAAATTACCACGAATCGTTTTGAACCGGTCACCGTTATATATTTTTCCGGTCCAGTTCCAAAATGGCGGCGAAGATTTCGGTTCGGCTCAGTTCCGGTTTGGCTAAAAATAACAGTTCGGTTATGGTTTTCGTTTTGGTTCCGGTTCCAAATTCTTTGTAAAGGAAAAAAAGAAAAAAGGGTCACTGGACATGTTTATATGTCAAAAAAGCAGTCCAGCTGTACATACTTAGTGTTGTATAAGGCTGCCAAGACCGCAAGCTTTTTTTAAATTCTAGAACTCCTTTCATCTTAGGGACACAGCAGGGGAAGGGGGACACGCTGACCTGGGGGCCACAAACCCTACTTGGACCTGTGAAAAGCCGCATGCGGTTCGCGAGCCGCAGTTTGGCCACCCCTGGGCTTGACCAATCACGCGCAGCGACTTCCCTGTAACTTGAACTTTTTAGTATGTGTGTTTGTGGGTGTATGTGTTTGAGCCTTCGACTGTACTCCTCCGACCTAAAATGAAAAAAAAAAAAACTATGCGGTGAGTAGACAAGAAGCTGTCAAATCATATTAATTTCCTTTCCTTCTACTACTCTGAAAATTAAAATCAACCAATAATAAAATACTTTTATATTTCACTTTGCTTAAACCTATCGGTGCAGGTGTGGCACAATTCTTAGTTTCTTGGGTGCACGACGCAACAGACTTTCATTTCTGGCACTTCCATCACTCTAAAGCGATTCCGGTTGTATTGAGAGTTGGCAAATGAAAATAAGGAGACATTTCAATCGAAAACAGTCGCAGAGAGGTTGCGGCAACCCACCGTACGGTTCAGGAGATACTTGGGAGAGACGTCCAGCTCTTCAACGTCATCTTCGCAGAACGGTTTCTGGTCGACGGGACAAGCGCTTCCTCGTTCGACGCACTCAGCATGGCACTTTGTGCACAGTGTGTGTACGCAGGGAAGCCTGACTGCTTTCTTGTACACGACGCCGCACAGGGCACAGGCTCTCTGCGCAATGATGGGTTCTTGGAACAGCATTGGCCTCCAGTCGAGGGCGTCGGAGCACCCGGCAACCCTGAAGGATGCCATTTCCAGTTGGGAACCGTTGCCTGTTCCGTTGATGGCAGGCATGGAATGCTGTGAAATTAAAAACAACAAATCAGATGACCATAGATTATTGTTCAATAAATTTGGTTGAGCTCATTGCAAACTGATGTTCTAGGTGATATCCATTATGCTTGTTTAGGAGACAAATATATAGTTATTTTGCGTCCCTCGTTTCTTTAACATCAAAGTGTTTCTTTTGAGATCTAATAATAGAAATAATAAATCTTAATAATAGGAAAATTGACCGCGTACTAATGTAATCTTCTTTTGTAAGATGCTTAGAGCTTATAGATCGAGTTATGACCATAAATAAACTATTGCAGAAAGTGGTTTAGTGATCCTTTAGGGTGGCGCAGGACGTTGAATGTGAAACTAATAAAGTGAGTTCTAAAATATACAGAACTCAAGTCAAAGCTCATAAAGTTTAATGGAATCATTATCAATTTATAATAAAATAAATTAAAATATTGTTTTATTTATTTATTTTTTTGCATTCCTATTTATCAGTTACCAAACTTCATAGGCAGAGAACTCCTGTATATCTGGTATCTAAAACTGAGAACTTTAAAAAAAAATGGATGACAGACCTTTTTTTTTAGGTTTGGTAAAATAAAATTGCTACTTTCTAATACTTTGTTCCATGAAAAAATCACAAAACAAGGGAAACAGTTGACTAATTCCATTCAAGCTCGACCAAAACTGTGAAAAACATTTGATTAAATTAGACTCCTTCATATGCAAAAACAAAAAAAATCATCTGAATTTATCTTTATTGAATCTACACTCCACAATACAATACTATTAAATTTCATGCAGGTCATGCCAAAGTGTGGCTGCTTGTTTAAGGCTCTTATAAATGTTCATTACATTTCATTCAATTTTATGTGCCCCACTTCACTTAAAAAAGTTTCTGCTGTGTGTACTGGTTTTTTGCCCAAGAGCTCATTGGACACTACTGAAATAAATATTCTTAGTAAGAAGTAATTTAACTGTTTTACCGAAGACTTCTCAACGGTTCCTTTTTTTCAAACACCACATTTCTCAGTCAATTACCAACACATGCCTTGCACAAACATTACCTCATTCATTTTGCACAACTGAAGAGAGAGAGGGGAAAGCTGCTTTCATACAAATTTTAAGTGACTGGTTAATCTTCTATAAACTTCTAGAGGGAGAATAGCAAATTCTGGGCAAGTCTAGGACACACATAGGAGAGTTCCGGTGAGAAGAGAGTTCCTCCTTCCCTTTTTCTCTTGTGGTTGCCGGAGAGCTGACAAGATGACGTCAATTGCAAGGCATCTATTCGAGACTCCAACTCACTATAGGCGGCGCCACTCGTTTCTCAAAATGGCGGTTATAGTGAGGGTCTAAGATGCGTGCCGGTATACCAGTTGCGGAGCTTGTCTACTGTGCGTGCTGGCTTCACTGAGCGATACAAATTATTCCTGCTTATCAAGGAAGCTAGGGTGTTATGAGCACAGGTCACCTCTTTCTCCCGAAAACAAAAACGGTGCTCAGCGTAATACTTGTGCCAGGAGGCATGTTTTAATTCTCGAACGAAACCGATACTAACCTCTAATTTGAATTTACTTTTTCGGTATAGGTGTTAATTTCGGATTCTTTCATAACTTAAGATGAGTCTCACGGCGTGATTATTGAGCTAAACAAGTTGTTTCCGGAAACCTTACTTTGTGACATACGTGTGCGATCCAGGCACTTCCAAATATTTTGAAGAGTTCCGTGTCCCTTCAAAAACAGGGTCTTTCATACACCTTAGAGGTAACATAGAATATTGTATTTGTTGAAAAAAGTTGGCGCTGATATTTGTGTACTTGCTGCCTTTCCTCGCTCCGATAATTGTCAAGTGAAATCATGAACCACGGGCCTTTTAATGGGTTCTTGGGTATTTAGATGATCACATGATTTAACTATATTTCCGGCACAAAAATACTAAAGCAAACCAAAGTTTATAAAATATCACCACGAGTGACGAGTTCAAAATATGTTCACGAAACACAAAAATTAGACGCTGTTCTCACTACAAAAGCCGAAAAATGGAATCCGAGTCAGACAGCAGAAATATGAGTCTGTTTCTAAAGCAACGCGTGACAAATAGGACTTTATATTACATCAAGTGGTGTTTGACTCTTTGTCTATCTTGATAACGATGTCAGAGCTCTAAAAAGAAAACACAATTAAACCTTTCTGGAGACTATTATGGTTAAATGGTGTATTGTCGTGATCGTGGCGTTTTTTGGGGACCTACATTACCGCAATTTCTATAAATAAGTAAGATATTTTAGTATGTATAGTATGTAGTTTTTCAAGCTCTAATATAATTTGTGGCTTATTTTCTAATTTCAAATCTGCAAACAAGTATGGCAATCAAAACTGTGCAACTTATTATCGCCGGTGCCAATTGCAGCATTCTTATTTAAGTTATAAAATAAAAATAGCCTAAAATCAATTAAAACATTCTAGCCAACCTGAGAAATGCATGTAAAATTACAAGAACTGTGGGTAAAGCATATGGCGCTATCGAAATCGCGACATTTGGCAAGCGGTGAAACTTCCAAAATTGCCTCCCCCCCCCCCCCCCCCCCTTCAAAAAAATTGATTTTTTTTTTTTTTTTTTTACAAAATTTTTCAAATATGTAGTTTCTTTCAATTTTACGCTCCGTCGTTTCGCCAATCTCACCTTCAGAGGAACGTCTACCCGCTTGCACTTTCTGCTCACTGCAACGCATTTCATTGGCGTTAGAAACCAGTGAAACAGTAGTGAGTTCTTTAGTGCATATACGAGCGAACGGAAGCTGAAACAGAATCTGTGCAATACAACCGCAGAGATTCTGTTTCAGCACTGAGACAAGTGGCACAACTTGACTATTTGGCCAAGCAAGACAAATCACAAGACTAAAACAACTTTTTTGCATTGCAAACGGAATGACGAAGGTTGATCCTCAGTTGTACCTGCAACCTTCAACATCACGCTCCCAGAGAACCACTTGCATAAAGGCGATTGCTCCTTAACAATATAAAAATGATGTTTTCAAGTATTCCTTTTTTTGTAGAGCAATTATTGAATGAAAAGCTCTGCCCAAGAAAGCTGTCAGCTGCAATGAGCTTAACTCATTCGAGTTAGGATTATGCAAGTGTTTGCCTGATATATGCATGTACTGCATGTTGAATATGTATTTAAAAGATGCATAGGAGTCAACCTGTGCTAGTGTAATCATCCATCCAGAAATAAATAATAGTGCGTTTGAGTTAACGTTGCGTGTTTAACACCGCACGTGCACGGAGCCTAAAATTGCAGTCTTGGCTTGGCGCAAAGTGACGATGCGCGTGCGGAGCACGCAACTCTAATGCAAACGCAAAGCACCTCTGTCTGCTTCTATATATGCCTTGCAAGTAACATCATGCTAGGTAAGGACGGGGCCCTCCACCATACTGGTGGTTGATTTCACACCGCGCCGATGTGCTTACCAAGGTGTAGGATGCATTGATATGCACCATATTCTGAACAGAGGTACCTAGTTGTGTTCCATGTGAACTTGGAAAAATGTGCCGAGCTCACGATGATGACATTCAGCCAGTATGTGCGGAATTTTTCGGCATTGGGTGCGATTGCGCTATGAGCAGTGAGTTTCGATATGCCATTAACAAAGTTTTAACGCAAAAAACTGTTGTTACGAAAAAAAAAGTTTAATGGCACATTCTAAAATTTGATAAGCGGCTCCAGTAGTCGCCTGCAGAAAGATTGTTACGATTTTGCGAAGTACTGGTAAAGAATGCAAGGTTACCGTCATAATCTAAACCATAAGACAAGGATAAATCAAATAACAGACAAAACAACTCTCATTGTCTCAGGGTTTATATTATGATGTTTCCTAACCGGCTCACTTGCCTACTTTCGCTCCTTGCAAAGGTTACCGTCCCCCGGATGCCACAAACCGAAGCCCCGGCAACGGCGTCCTGGCGAGCTTGCACACGGGGGCCGCCACTGACCGATCGCGGTCTGGCCGGGCTCGCGGCGAGACACTCGCCCGTATTCAGCAACAAGCCCCGAAGGTGCACTCGAAGCGTGGAAAGGCAAAAGGCATCTACACCACGAACGGCAAAAGTCGAAGCAAAGGCATGCGCAAATGTAAACAACGGTAGAAAAGTGCCCTCGCTCGCTGCTACGAAATGCGTCCCGCAAGCTTGGTAATCCGCGGTCGCATCCCTTTCCTGCCGCTCGTACACTTTCTCTAACTTGACAACTGCTCTGTCTAGCGGGGCATGCTGACGATACGATCGGATGATAAGATACGTAGTAATTGCTACAGCAGCAGAGCGTGTCGCAGTTTACCATTGCTCTCGCTGCGAAGGGTCGTCGAGTAAACTATCAGCATGGTGGATATCGGTGTTCAACGTCATGTCACGTAGGTAGTATAGTTTCGTCAAAACACGTTTCATGGAAATATGTTTCGTGGCAGGCACGTAGCCAGGGGGGGGGGGGGGGGGGGGGGGGGGGACCATGGGGTCCAAGTTGCCCGCCCCCCCGCCCCACCCCCCGAAATCTTCCATTTTGCTGGGACCTCCTCTCCCCCCCTCCGCCTCATACAGCATTTTGTCTTCGGTGGGCCCCCCCCCCTGGCTATGTGCCTGTTTCGTGGACAACTTTCCATGGACACGTTTCATCGACACTGGGGTGTTTCGTGGACATGTGCTCCTGCAACGTTTCGTGTACAATTTTTTGCTTCTTTTTTATGTAGATATGATTATTCGCATATTGGAACTAAAGCGGACTCACCCAGTGAATTCCGATACGGAAAAACAAACCCGCGAGCCCTAATCACTAATCCTACACTTCCAACCAGTCCACGCCACGCGCATACATCCCTCTCTCCTTCGTCGGGTTTGACAAACAAGACTACCAATCGGATGTGGGCGACAAGACACGTCCGACGAATTGTTGCAAAGTCTGTCATGAAACAAACTATCGATGAAAGGTCGTAGGGTCGACGAAACGATCTGTACATGAAACATAAATGGACGAACAGAGTGCCAACGCCTGCATGTGTCTAATGGCGAATTCCACTGGGCGTTTTGGAGCGCGCCGGGATCAGCTGACCAGATCCGGAATGGAGCACACAATCCGAACGGGGTTGCACCGCCTACAGATCCCCAGCGGAATATGACAACTACTCCAGGATCGGCGGCTGCCTTCCCGTCATTCACCTGCCCGGGAATCCCCTTTCCGCTGCCGCCACGGTTGTTTCGAAGACGTTTTTGCAATCGCAGCGCTAACAGTGTTCGACGCACGAGTGGCAGGAATGGCTCAGGAGCTTCTAGCAAAGATTGCCGGAATGCCGGAAGCTGCTCGAGCAACTTGACGACGAACTGTCGTCAAGCAGCAGCAGCAGCAGTAAGGCGGGCGGCACAGGCGGCATCTCCCGAGCGGCCATTACGAATTCTTCTGAGGCGAGGTGGGCGCAAGAAGGTTAGAAGTACTAGGAGGGGGCACGTTGCAATATTGGTGAAGCCTAGTAATAAAAAGTTTAGAGTAAAGCTATACGCACTCCGGAGTGCACTTCGGGCGGAAATGGCTATACGCACTCCGCGGAGAGCTCATACCGTTCGGGTCACCCTTTTCGAACGGCGCGTGTGTCACCGGGGAGCTCGTTAACACAGCCTCCCGCCTGCGTTCATGCCGCTGCTAATTACAAAACTTAACCAGAGCACGCCGCTTCGCGGCGCCCAGCCACCAACTCAAGCCTCGCTATCCCCGATCGGACCTCTGGAAAGGAAGTCTCATACCATTTACTTCTGCAAAGTTTCGTCAACAAGATTCATTTGTTTCTTTTCAGTGGTATTCGTAAAAAAAGAAATGTCGTAAATATTGCCAAATGCCCCGACAAAACAAAATCTTCGAAAAAAAAAAAAGAAAAAAAAGTAGGCCCACACGGATCAAACCTGCGTCCATTTGCGTATGAAGCGGACACCTAAACCCCTATGCTATGCCATCGCTCAGAAAACACGTGACCATTTGTTTTATACGAGATTAGCGGAGTGCGTATAGCCAATTCCGTCCGAAGTGCACTCCGGAGTGCGTATAGCTTTACTCAGAAGTTTAAACGATGTCGTGGCCAACGTGACCGTCGATCTCTCTGGCAATTGGTGCGCATGACATGTCCTGTGTGAGATGGATGGTTGGTTGTAGAAGGACTCCTTGCAGGCTTGCGCGCGCTCCAATCTGTAGGTTTTATCAGATCGAAGGCTAGACTGCGGTGTATTCTAGTACCCCATAGCTAGACGAAGGCTAGCTACGGTCACGTGATGTGGTCACGTTGGCCTGGTAAGTTAGGAGAGAAGGAGGAAAATGAGAAAGAGGTGGGGCGTCAAGGGAGCATGGCTTGTGGAGGCTACGCGGCTGGCGTCATGCCCTCTCCTACCCTTCTATCCTCCTTGGATGGGCGAGATAAGGCGAGATGCCCCGAGAGAAAGGAAGTCACGTGTTTGCGCCGAGGGCTTGCCCGGCTGGTTTCCGGTTGAATCCAACGAAATCAGCGGAGCGACTTTTCTCGGATGCAGATCGAGATCTAGAGCGGGAGCTAATCCAAAACAACCAGTGGAACACGTTCGTCTCGATCCCGATCGCCCGCCGCCGCCGCGATCGGGATCCAGAAAAGCCGATCCCGGCGCGCTCCCAAAACGTGGAATTCACCATAAATCAAATCGGAAGAGGCGGGGATCTATTCGTCA